>NW_025422993.1:0-101031 GCF_020497125.1 Mauremys mutica | reverse complement strand
ATCGCCCCTTAGTCGTCTCTTCTCCAAGATGAACAGTCTCAGGCTTTGTCTACACTGGCACTTCTCCCCTGCCAACAAAGAGCAGCTACACTGCGCACCTGTCAGCAGAACGGCTGTATTGGCACAGCCGTGTGGCTAAAAGCTGCGGAGTGTAGCCATAGCTTCAGTCTTATTAATCTCGCCTCATACGGAAGCTGTTCCATATTCTTCATCATCTTTGCTGACCTTCCCTGAACCTTTTCCAATTCCAATATATCTTTTTTGAGATGGGGCGACCAGATCTGCACACAGTATTCAAGATGTGGACATACCATGGATTTATATAGAGGCAATAGGATATTTTCTGTTTTATTGTCTATCCCTTTCCTAATGATTCCCCACATTCTGTTTGCTTTTTTGACTGCTGCTGCAGATTGAGTGGATGTTTCCAGAGAACTATCCACAGTGACTCCAAAATCTCTTTCTTGAGCGGTAACAGCTAATTTAGACCTCATCACTTTATGTGCATTTGATATTATCTTTTCCAATGTGCACTATTTTGCATTTATCAACATTGAAATTTATCTGCTCCATAACAGGGGAAAATCATAAATGCACCTGGGGGCGGGTGGCAGAGTTATTGACCAGAACACAAGATCTCTGGTGGTGGGGGATGGGAAGTTCATTTATCCCGGGAAGGGAGGAGGGATCAGGACCGGGGTGAGCTGTACATCACCTACAGGAGGGACACTTCTCCCCAAAACCTCATCAACGTGCACTGAGCCAAATCCTCCATCTCTGCAGCCCACATTTCATCTCCTTCCTCCCCATCCCCCCAGGAGCTAGAAAGGATCCCTGGTCACTGTGACATCCAGGCAGCCCGTGGGCAGGGGCTCTGGGCTAACAGACTGACCCTCTCCTGCCCAGCAGCCTCCTGCATCCTAAGGGCATCACGTTACCCCCGTGTCTGACCCTGCAGGCTCCCTGGGCTCCAGCGGGGATGGGTCCCTGGCTGAGGTGGGCAGGGTGGGCCCTGCACTCACCAGGTCATTCTTATGCCCAGCAAACCTAAGTGGCGGGGGGCTCTGGGCACCTACCAGCAGCTCCTCGCTCTGCCGCTCCTCCTCGGCTTTGGCTGCTTCTCTCTCTTTTCCCAGAGGGGCCAGATGCTTTTGTGGGGCCTCCTGGAAGAAGCAGGGGAGGGAGGGTTAGAAACTGCTGCAAACCTCCCAGCTGCCAGATTTCAGGGCCCGTCCTGCCCTGCAGACGCCTGTGCAGGGTCCCTGGGACTCAGACTGAGAGGAGCTGGTGAAACAGGGAGCAGCTTTTCCAGAGGAAATGCAGGGCCCCAGGCTGCAGGGACAGGGGTGCAGCCCAACCCCCAGCTCCCCGGGGCCTCACCCACATCCCAAGCAGCCAACTTCAGACAGTCCCCCACTTTCCCCAGCGCCAGCCCCCAAAGCTCCCGCAGGGCCAGATCTGAACATGGAGCCCCCCAAACATCCCCCAGCCCTGACCCCCCCAGTGCACCCCAAACTCCCAGCTCCCAGCAGCCCCACAGCCGCCATCCCCAACTGCTCCCCCCCAGCCCTGACCCACAGTGCACCCCAAACTCCTAGCTCCCCCCCAGCCGCTCCCCCCCAGCCCTGACCCCCCCAGTGCGCCCCAAAGTCCCAGCTCCCCCACAGCCCCATCCCCAGCCGCTCCCCCAGCGCACCCCAAAGTCCCAGCTCCTCCCCAGCCCACAGCGCACCTCAAGCTCCCAGCTCCCCCCCAGCCCCCAGCCGCTCCCCCCCAGCCCTGACCCCCCAGTGCACTCCCAGCTCCCCCACAGTCCCCATCCCCAGCCGCCCCCCCCGCCCGGATCTGACACCCCAGATTCACCCCCGGGCCCAGCCTGGGCTCCGAGCTCTGCAGCCGAGCTGCGCTCTGGCCCCTCCTGCAGCTCCCGGCCCAGCCGCTCCCGGGCTCCGTCGCCCCGGCCCCGCCCTGGGCAGCCCCGCTCCGGCCGCGCAGAGCTCGGGGACCCCCCGGGCAGGGGGCGAACCAGGCAGCTTTTTTTATTTTAATGTCCCCTCCCACAGACAGCACCGCTCGGCAGGGGCTTCCCAGGGCTGGTTCTTACAGACACAGGCATCCCCCTGCCTAGGCAGTGCAGCTCCCCTCTGTCTGATCCAACCTACGGAGGCTCAGTCTGCACTACACAGTTCAGAGCGCTGCGGTGGGTGCCGGTGCGCCTGGAAATCCACCTCCACGAGGGGATGCGCTCGGAGCACTGGGAGCCGAGCCTGTCCACACTAGCGCGTTAAAGCGCTGAAACTTGCTGTGCTCAGGGGTGTGTGTGTGTGTGTGTGATTTTTCACACCCCTGAGCCAGCGAGTTCGAGCGCTTTAACTTGCCAGTGTAGATAATCCCTAAGACTTAATTCAGTAAAACATTTTACACAGGTCCCCTCAGAAACAAAGAATCCCTTCTCTCTGTATCTGAATGCACAGAGTCTCCAAGCAGTTTCCGAAGTTGTTTTATCTGCTGCTGGGATAACCTGAATTGCCTGAATTTTTAAATTTAATTTTTTCTTCTCATTTTAGAACTGACAGAATTTCTGGCGTAGTGTCAAAACTTTGTTTTGAGTCAATCCACCACTGGGGATTGCATTTTTGCAACTGTTATTTTGCCTCAGTCTAGCCCTTAGTGTTTTTCCACATGCCGTTGTGTACAGCTTGATTCTCAAATATTCAGTAAAGGCAGGATACTATCGCCTATAATGTCTTTCTCCCTGGAAAAAAAATCTATTGTAATTTTTGCAGAAAATTAGAACTGCCAACATGGGTCAGACCAATAGTCCGCCTAATCTAGTATCCTGTCTTGTGGCAGTGGTCAATGCCAGGTGCTTCTAAGGGAATGATCAGACCAGGCAATGACTCAGTGAACCATCCCATTGCCCACTCCCAGCATCTGGCAATCAGAGGACGGTTTAGGGACATGCAGAGCATGGGCCTGCATCCCTGATGATCTTGGCTAATAGCCAGTCTACTTATCCTGAGGGACTGATCTAGTTCTTTGTTCAACCCATTCACAGTTTTGCCTTTCAAAATATAATGAAACACATCTACAACCCCAAGATACCTTGACAACCACAAGAATTCTAAAATCATGAGTTATACACCCTCGAGTCAAGACATTGTAATAAATAAATGAGATCTTTTTTGTGCCTCTTTGTTCCTGAGCCTGTAGGGTGCAGTAAGGCCAGTTCCAATGCCTTGAGCCGAAACATCTGAATGAATCTTTGTCAACCCCAGACTGTTCCTGTTACCTCTCCCAAACATTTAATATACCTAAGGCCATATCTACACTTTAAGCGTGGGTTAACTCAAGTTATGTCAGCACAGAGTCACTACGGTTACTATGCCACGTAGTAGGAGGTAGCCGTGTTAGTCTGTATCCACAAAAACAACAAGGAGTCCGGTGGCACCTTATCTGTTAGTCTTTAAGGTGCCACCGGACTCCTTGTTGTTTTTACGGTTACTATGTCACTGGTGCGCATGCCTCCAGGACTCCTTGCCTCAGCCGTCAGGGTACTCACCAGAACCACTTGTACAGATTCAGAGTGAGGTGCACCATGAATAGATCTCCCACTGTCCACCCACTGCATTTTGGGACGCTTTGGTTTGGCAGTGTATGCTGGGTACCAAACAGCTCAGTCAGGGGTGGTTGTGGCCATGGGATCCAACTTCTTAGAACGCATTGTTAACTATCCACTAACGTTATATGTGTCCCCTACATAAACGTATACATAATGTTTACACCGTTTTTTTCTAAACCCACAAATCTGCCTGGCCCTCCTCACTGTCTGCCATCTCACACAGAACCATGGAGCTTGCATGGCTCTGCACTATTGTCATGAGCGTTTGCACCCAAAGGTGCATGCTCCTTTCCTATTTGCAGATCAGCAAACATACATTATACTCTACAGTCTTTATGAAAATATGCTTATGATCTGGATATGACATAGCTAATATATACTTTATGCAAGATGGCTGATGTGAGGTATCATTGCAAAACTTACGACCTATTGACTGTGTTAATCCAACCTGTATGCATGTAACATTTGTACCTGAGGCTAGAAATATTAACCATGTCTCTGTATTTCAAAGGTGCTCTGTTGGAGGAGGCCAGACAATGTTAGTGGCTTATTGAAGGAATGCACAAAGACATAAAGCTTACCCCAGGAACTGTGTGCAATAGGAACCTCTGAACGCTAGTGTTATACAATGGGGACTACTTGAGCAGGATCAAATACCCGCACACAGTGGGTGCTGTTTTGTTGTACAGACAAAACTACACGGGATCTTTTCAGGGGGCAAGACAAAGATGCCACATTTATTATGATAATTGATTTATGACCAATAAGTAATATTTTAATCCTTATACACACACATTATACCTAATACCTATACACACACACATTCACACACACACACGTTGGTGTCACTAGGCATAACTCTAGATAACTCGGGGGGGGGGGGTGGAAGACCACGAGTGTCGATGAAGCCCCCCCTGCTCTAGGCCTAAGTGAACCAAGGCTCCTCCATGATGAACTTTAACCAACCTAAGTAGCTGCAAAACAAAATGTGTAACAGTCAGCTAACAGCTCAAGGCAGTCTGAAGCGGTAGTGATAAGGGAAGCCTACATGCCTCTGTGATGGACAAAATAACAGGTCTGGGAAAATTTGCTAACAAGCTACCTTTGCAGCGGCCAAGGTTGCTTACTGTAGCTGCTACAGGGGGAGGGAGGAAGGGGGGGAGGGAGGAAGAAGGGGGGGGAACTAAGCTGAAGCAAACGACTTGAGTATAAGAAGGGAAAGTGGCTTGTATCTGGGCGCTTGATTTGAGACGTGCCAGTCTCCTTGCACTGCTTTGAGATCTCAAATAAACTTTGTCTGCTTCTCCACCCTGGTGTGTTCATTGGTGCGAAGTACACCAGGCAATGAACCCCGCTGTTGCCCCCTTGGGCCCTCTGTGCCGGCAACAGTACAATTATAATAGGATTAGGTCATAATTATGATGCATTATGTGCAAGATGACAGGGTTTCAGAGTCTGTACTGGGCTATCTTGATTATCACTTCACAAGTTTTTTTCTCTTACTTAGGTGGCCTCTCAGAGTTGGTAAGACAACTCCCACCTTTTCATGCTCTCTGTATGTGTGTGTGTATATACATATCTCTCTCTCTCCTCAATATATGTTCTGTTCTATGCATCCGAAGAAGTGGGCTGTAGCCCACGAAAGCTTATACTCAAATAAATTTGTTAGTCTCTAAGGTGCCACAAGTCCTCCTGTTCTTTATGTGCAAGATGTGTCATGTGCAGTGTCACTGGAAACGTTACGATTTGCTGAATAGGATTCTCCTATTTGTGTGCGCAGAGCATGTTTATCTCTGCAGTTATGAATATTGACTATTGTATCAGGGTGGTCCCCTGCTCCTGCCCTTCGGGGCTTAAAACAGCCCAGGAGAGGGCTGGGGCTGGGGCAAGAAGCCTGGGCTGATTGGGGAAAGCAGGCTCAGCTGTGGCCAGGTCCCAATCAGGCCCAGCTGGCCCCAATCAGGCCCAGCTGGCCCCTATAAGAGGCAGTGAGCCAGGAGCCCAGTCAGTCTCTCTCTGGCTGTAGAGGGAGAAGGGCCTGGCTGCACGGAGCTAGACAAGGTACCTGGAGTGGAGCAGGGCTGGGGAAAGGCAGAGGAGCTGGGGAGCTCCTGCCTGGAAAGCCCCAGGCTGCGGCCTAGCATTAGGCCAAGAGGTCCTGGGGGTGGCAAGGGGCAGCCCATGGGTAGGCAAAGGCAGCAGGTCCAAACCCCTTTGCCTATGATGAGTGGCTGATACTGCAGTGTGCCCCAGTGAACAGGGGCTAGATGGAGACTGGGCAGTAGCCAATACTGAGGGATAGTGGGGATAGTGGGGTGGGGGTTCCCCTGGGAGGGGGCGACCCAGTTACCAGAGGCACTGGGGTCCAGGGAGGGACTCGTGGCCAGAGGACAGGCGGATCACTGGCCTGCAGAGGGCACTCCGGGCTGGAAATTGAGCTAATTCCCGGAAGTCACCAGCAGGAGGTGCCGCAGGGGTGAATCCGACTCCTCTACAACTATGTATCTGTATTTCAAAGGTGCTTACTCTGGGTAACACCCACAATGAGCCTTTCAGGTAGAACAATGAAGAAGCCAGACACTGCTGATGGCTCCTCAACAAAGACAATGGACCGTGGAAGAGCTTAGCCTTCCTGTGAATGTTTCAGCCAGCCTATGAGTCATGGCTACTATGACTCAGCAGGACATGCTAGTGCATGTGACCAGACCACATGACCCTAAACTCCATTTTGTTACCTCTATTTTTCCACAAACTGGACTGGGAACTGAGTTTGGAACAAATGGTTCCCACCATATGGAAAAGCTACATAAGGTGGGGTGTGACGTCATCTCTTGGCCTCATTCTCCACACAAGAGAACTCCTGGAAACACCTGAGGAAGAAAGACTGAAGTGGGGCAAATGCTGCTCCCAGGGTAAAGGGATTTCTAGCTTGTGTATGGAAACTTTGGGGACTGCTTGTACCATCAGTCAGGGTGAGAAATTGCTAATTCAGATTCTATCCATCTAGTACAGGGGTCCCCAACCTTTTCAGGACCAGGGACCGGTCATGCCTGCGGAGGGAGCGCTCGTCCCGCGGCTCGGGTAGACCTCCCGCAGGCACTGAGTCAGTGAACCAGCGAACCGTCCGCAGTAATGCCTGCGGGAGGTCCACCGGAGTCCCGGGAGCAGCGGACCTCCCGCAGGCATGACCGCCCAGAGGATTCCGGGGGCCCGGGGTCTTCAGCGGCGGGGGGCCCCTTCCATTCCGGGACCCGCCGCCAAAGTGCCCCGAAGACCCGCGGCGGGAGCCCCCCGCCGCCCAATTACCGCTGAAGCGGGACCTGCCGCCGAAGCGCAGCCCAGTCTTCGGCGGTAATTCGGTGGCGGGGGGGGTGTCCCCGCCAAGGGCCTTCGGGGCACTGCGGCGGCGGGTCCCGGAACACAAGCCCCCCCCCCCCCGCCGAAGACCGGGCTGCGCTTCAGCGGCGACAGGTCCCGCTTTCCCCCCCCGCCCCGGCCTCTTACCCCCCCCCGCCCCTTACCCGAGCGCATCTCCGGGGCCTGAGCTCTGTCCCGCTCAGAGCCGCGTGGTGAGGGGGCGGAGCTGGGAGCTCCACGCCCAGCGGAGGCAGCTGCCCCGCCCCCTCCCCACGGCGCTCGGGGCGGGGCTCAGCCGGAGTCTCGGCGCTTGATGCGCCGAGGCTCCCGGAGAGGGGCGGAGGCGGGAGCCTCCGCTCTTCTCTTGGGGGCCCCTGCGGAGCCCGGGGCAAATTGCCCCCTTTGCACCCCCCTCTGGGCGGCCCTGCGGCTCGGGTAGACCTCCCGCAGGCATGCCTGCGGGAGGTCCACTGGGTCGGTTCGCGGCCCGGTTTGTAAGAGGCCGCGGACCGGTACCGGGCCGCGGACCGGGGGTTGGGGACCCCTGATCTAGTATGTTAGGCTTAGTTTGAGGTTTTGGTTATTTGCTAAGTAATCTGCTTTGATTTGTTTGCTAACACTTAGAATTGTTGGGACATGTTATGGTTCAGTAAAAGAGCAGGGAACTGCTAATGTGCAGACATGGGATTAGGGGACAAAGGCATAAGCAGGCAGGAATTCTTTGCTTAATAAATAAGTTGCCATATTTTTCCTTTCCCTGTTGCTTGTAAGAATTGCTAAGGATGCAGCTGCATGAGAAATGTAGTTGTCGGAATGAATGTCCTTTGTGTGAAAAAGGTAAAATAAATGTTACCTCCCCTCCCTTCCTTTCCCAGCTACATAAACAAGCCCTGGCTTATGGCCTCTTCCTCCCTCCCCTGAGAACTGCTGATTAAGGAAATTTGTAGCAACACATTAATACAAAGTACTGTATTTTCAAGGTAAAAATGTCTGTATAACATGCGTAATCCTGCGACTAACAGATAGGGGTGGGTATACTAACAGTACGGGTGTTTCTATTACTTAATAAGGGTTTTGGGGTGTTGTAATGGATGTAGGCGTGTACATACTAAGTTAGATAAAAGGAGTGTGATGTAACTAATCCAGTGCTTACTCGACAATTGGGTCGAGGGGAACAAGCATTGCAATAAAGAAGGCTGTACTCGTATCCGCTTCCGGGTCAACCTGCTCCTCTATTCTTCTAACAAAAACCACTTTATCTTTATTAACTGCAGAAACTCATTTTATGCTTTAAGTGTCTGGGGGAAAATCTCGGCTGGGTTAGCACAAGCTCGCTGTGCACATCTTTCCCGTATCAAGGGGAAGGCAAATTATATTAATGAGCTGACATTATAGAGATCCCTGTGCACTATAAGATGGTATAAGCAAACACTTATCGCTGGGAAATTGGCTGCTGTCGTCTATCTGTCCTTGAGTGGCTCAGGTAAAGCACTCAGGTAGCTTAGTTGGGTTTATGGCGCCACCTGCTGTCGTGTTGGGTGATAACAGGCCCTGGAGAGGCTGGCTGAATCTCCAGCAAAGCAGTGTGAGAAGGGCCAGCCTTGCTTCAGGGTTCGAGGGCACAGCGGTTCCCAGAACCTCCCCAGACTGCACCCCAGGGTGACAACCCATCACACCCTAGAGTACACAAGTCTCAGCGGGTTTGTAACATCCTGTTATTTCCTGCCTCCCACCACCTGTAGCAGCTACCACCTTCCTATGCCTTTACTGCTCCTCTCCCTCCAAGCAGAGCCCACCACCAGCTCCCTCATAACCTCTTACCTGAGCCAGCTCCATTGCAGCCATTTCCTTCCCCCTGGGAGGATGGGATAATCTGACAAACGTGGACATTATTTTGTAGCCTGTCAGGGCGAGAAGGGCAATGTGAGAGAATTCAGACAGGGCTTTTGTCCATTCCACAAGCCGATTCCCTCCAGGATTTTCCCCTGCTAACGGACATTCTAGGTTCTGCCACACTCTGAAGCACAAAGTGACCTTATTCCAGTACAGGTCTAGCCCCCTCCTACCAGGGTGTAACCCTCTGAAACCCTCCCAGTAGCAGAGTCTCTGTGTTATACTTATCAAGTTTGCGGATGATACCAAAATGGGAGGGGCTGCAAGTGCTTTGGAGTATAGGATTAAAATTCAAAATGATCTGGACAAACTGGAGAAATGGTCTGAAGTAAATAGGATGAAATTCAATAAGGACAAATGCAAAGTACTCCACTTAGGAAGGAACAATCAGTTGCACACATACAAAATGGGAAATGACTGCCTAGGAAGGAGTGCTGCGGAAAGGGATCTGGGGGTCATAGTGGATCACAAGCTAAATATGAGTCAGCAGTGTAACGCTGTTGCAAAAAAAGAAAACATTCTGGGATATATTAGCAGGAGTACTGTGAGCAAGACACGAGAAGTCATTCTTCTGCTCTACTTTGAACTAATTAGGCCACAACTGGAGTACTGTGTCCAGTTACGGGTGCCACATTTCAGGAAAGATGTGGACAAATTGCAGAAAGTCCAGAGAAGAGCAAAAAAAAAAAATGATCAAAGATCTAGAAAACATGACCTAGGAGGGAAGATTGAAAACATTGTGTTTGTTTAGTTTGGAGAAGAGAAGACTGAGAAGGGACATGATCAGAGTTTTCAAGTACATAAAAGGTTGTTACAAAGATGTGGGAGAAAAATTGTTTATTTTTAACCTCTGAGGATAGGATAAGAAGCAATGGGCTTAAATTGCAGCAAGGGCGGTTTAGGATGGAGATTAGGAAAAAAAACCTTCCTAACTGTCAGAGTTGTTAAGTACTGGAATAAATTGCCTAGGGGGGTTCTGGAATCTCCATCATTGGGGATTTTTAAGAGCAGGCTGGACAAACACCTGTCAGGGATGGTCTAGATAATACTTAGTCCTCCCTTGAGGGCAGGGGACTGGACTAGCTACCTCTCAAGGTCCCTTCCAGTTCTATGATTCTATCAATCAGACGCCAGAGAAGAGCAGAATCCAAGGAGTCACTCTGGGGATTCTCCCTTTCACTGTCCCCAAGGCAGCTCGCTCAGGTTTACAAAGTTGTTGGATGCTCCAGCCTTTATCCAGTCTCTCCTGGGAGTGCCCCTTTCAAGGGCTGGGCCTAGTTTTAGCCTTTGGGAAGCGTGACCCCGGGGGCTCTGAGACTGGGCCTTCTTGCGTCAGCACATCTTGTTTCTTTCTGTGGCTCCCTAGCGAGTCCCACAGCCTCATACAGACTGTGAACATAAGAAGAGCCCACTGCCTCAGACCAATGGCCCATCTAGCTCAGTGGCCAATGCCAGGTGCTTCAGAGGGAATGAACAGAACAGGTAACCATCAAGTGATCCATCCCCTGTCACCCATTCCCAGCTTCTGGGAAACAGAGGCTAGAGACACCATCCCTGCCCAGCCTGCCTGTGATACTGGCAGAAGAGGTGTTAGCTCTTGCAAAAGCCCCCATATCTTAATTGAATATGAACAAACACATCGCTGGAATCAGTCTGACTCACCTGTGTTAGTATTGTTAAAACAGGTATTAGAATTATAAGAATGTGTTTAGTGTTTAGACTTCATTGAATGCTCGCGAGTTGCTGCCTGGGATAATATCTGACTAGTTGCATTGTGAGCCTCTGTGGCTCTGTAAATCACCAGACAGGAGAGAGACTTTACCTATGTGCAGTGCTGACTGGCAACAGAATCCATTACACCCTGCGTGGCAGGAAAGGTCCATCAACACCAGATGGACCATTATGGGATGTTAAAGAAGACACAAGACTGTTGTTGTGCTCTTGACTTCCCAGTAGCTGAGTTTACAGCTCAGATCACATGGCAGGAAGGGGGTAAAAAACCCCATACAGAAATGTAGTGAGGCGGTGTGGCTCCCCGCCGCCCCAGAGGGGGAAGAGCCCATCTGGAGGCCGGAGTGGGCAGAGCTAGGGAGCGCTGAGCCCTGCCCCTCAGAGGGTCAGGCGGCGACCCAGAACTATAAAGACCGGCCCTCAGAGCTCACTAGGAGCCCAGCCGCCGGAGAGGACAGACGTCCCTAGTGGAACCCATGACTGGGAAAGCCCTGTGGCCCAAGGCGGCCGCCCAGACTGGTCAGACCGGCCCTGCGCCCGCTATCCGGAGGAGTTGCCAGGCCTGCCGATCACCCCTGCCCTGAAGAACCCATGCTCCTGGATCCCCCAGAGGCCAACACCAAGACCCAGTTTGGGCCCGAGGGGGAGTGTGGAAGTAGCCCGGGGGCAGCTGACCCCAGTCTGGCTGCAGCACTACCAGAGCCTATGTCGGTGTGTTGCAGCCAGGATCCCCACTGACTACGCAGCGGGCCTTCTGCTGCTGCTAGGGCCCCGGATGGGACGCAGTGGAGTGGGAGGGCCTGCGCCCCCCCAATGTTCTGTCTCTCCAAGGACCTGGCCCCTAGTGCAAAATAACACACTCCCCAGAAGTCTGAAATGGCCACTTCATAGCTGATAAAATGTTATTAATCTGGGAATTACCAATGAGAAACAACCCAGTGACGGTGATATCCTGAGGAAAAGATCTCATGTGTCTTTAGATCATAGCGATTCGTAATCCGGAACTTTATACACTAAAATGCCTAATTCGTAGCCCTACGGCAATTGCCTGGTGTCACTACAGGGCAGAATTAAGGTTGGTGCCTTAGTTGTGAATTTCCATCCCCTAGCATATTGCGATTGCTGTTAAGTGGGTTTGACAAAATTCATTTTGTCTATTTCTTTCTTTTAATTTCAATAGATAACGATATTTATTTTAACCCTTTTTTCAATGTTTACAATTTCAATGTTCAGAGCTGTGGGAAGTTATGGGGGTCATCAGACAACAATTATTTAATTACAGTAAATGTTGAGATTCCAAAAGCCAAATCATAGAACTGTTCAAAGAGAAATTGTCAATGTCACACCCAAAATATACAGTGTAAATATCCTTAAATCAAACTCCACTTTCTCCAGAAGCATTTCTGTATATTACCTATATAAATATTTTTCATGTGTGTGTGTGTGTGTATATATGTACAGTAAAATCAACATTTACTGCAATTTATTCATAAAAATCCAATCCTTTCAAGCGTAATTTTAAGTAATGAAGTAGTTGAAGTCTTTCACTTCCTAGACTGTAATGTTTCATTTCAGGATAATTACTCCCTCCCTGTGATGTATTTCACTCTCAGTACCGTAACCCCCTTGGGATGTAGCTCCTGTCTGGGAGCTCTGCTGAGGCCAGTGGCATTATGATCAGGTGACACACTGACACATGAGCAGACACACATGGGGGAGGGTGGAGGACGAGGTAACATGGAGCCTACCAGAGTTGAACATGGCCCTAAGAGCAAACACGGTCTCAGCCTCTCCTCTCTCCCACCTCCCAGAGTCAGTAATTCTGAGAAATCGTTCCCTGAAATCTAAATAGCCCCAGTATGAGAGACAGTGATTAACGCAGGTACCTTAGGGGCTGCAGCGCCAACCCCCTGCCTGGACGAAGAGGGTGAAGAATTGCAGTAGAAATGGGTTAGGTTGGGGGAGGGCACAGCTGATGGAGGACTGGGAGCTGAGTTGACCAAGAGGCCAGAACTCATGGGGGGTTTGGGAGAAGAAGTCAACAGGACTGGGTAGAGGCATTTCAGTGTATTTTCCCCATTAACCATTCTGCCATGTATTTAATTTAGAAACTTTTCATTCCCATCTAAACACCTTGGAGCTAAGCTGGGTTGATGCATTTCCACTTACAGCGATACAGTTGTAATTAGGTGCTTAATCAGATGCTCATGCAGCACAAAGCAGTCAATAATGGGTGTGCTTTCATTCATTAACTTGACTGTGTGCTGTGCACCACTTTGAAAAAAAAGATGCTGTGAGGGAGTGTCAACATTTTAGGCATTAAGAAATGGTAAGTAGGTGTCAGTTCATTTCCCATGCGTTTAGCCCTTTCGCCCTAAAACGCGCATTTGGCTCTTTGACGTTGCTTTATCCGCCCCACCAGAAAACGCTGTAGGGAACCCGGTCATTACAGCCGACCGCACTAGGTACCGTTCTACCAGCTCTGGGCCAACAGTCAGATGGTTCTGTTTGTTTATCTTTCATTCAGCTTTGCAATTCTTAGATCCCATTTAAAAACTGGAAGTGAAATAACCGAAGCAAGTTAAGACGAGAGGGATACTGGGCATAGGTGGGGGTAAAACAATAACTGGAAAGAAACTGACTCTGCAAAAAGGAACATTGCAAACTATCAGAGCCCCAGACCCCGGCCCAACTTAACCCACCCCAGCCAGGCATATCAAGCTGGGTCCCTGAAAAATTGCCCAACCCATCTGGCAGTGAACACTGTGTGTTCCAGGCAGAGCTACGGTGTGTGCGTCTGCTCTGCTGACATGCTGCTTTGGTACAGAACGAGCCACGGCCACAGGGAGCAGAGACATGGACTCCTACAAAACACAATCCCACATACACCTCCAACGCCGCATCCTCCTGCCTCCCCACTGTCTGCCATCCCCTCCCCCACCTCCACATGGCCATTCTCAGCCTACTGCTAACAGTTCCTCCCAGCCTTCAGCACTATAAATAAATAAAACATGGTGTTACAAAAGGTAGATTGTGCCACAGAAACCTGATCTGGACGTCAGTAAGGCTTTTGATACAGTTCCACATGGGAAACTATTAGTTAAATTGGAGACGATGGGGATTAATATGAGAACCGAAAGGTCACCAAAGAATTGATTAAAGGGGAGTCTACAAGGGGGTCATATTGAAGGGTGAGTTGTCAGGCTGGAGGGAGTTACTAGTGCAGTTCCTCGGATCAGTCTTGGGACCAATCTTACTCAACACTTTTATTAGTGATCTTGGCACAAGAAGTGGGAGTGGGACACAGAGCCGGGAGGGATTGCCAATATGGAGGAGGACAGGAAAATCATACAAGAAAATCTGCATGTCCTTGAAAGCCGGAGTAATAGAAATGGGATGAAAATTAATAGTGCACCAATTCTAGTTGTTAGTCCCCAAGTGCATAATTTTGCAATAAGCTGGGGATTTATCAACTGGAAGTGACAGAGGAGGAGAAAGACCTGGGTGTATTGGTTGATCACAGGATAATTATGAGCTGCCAATACAATGCAGCCGTGAAATAGGTTAATGCAGTCCTAGGATACATCAGGTGAGGTATTTCCAGCAGACACATGAAAGGGTTAGTACTGTTATAAAAGGAACCGACGAGACCTCATCTGAAATACACCTTCTGCATTTAAAGTCTGTGAGTCTATAAACTGTGCCTTGCGTTGCACAGACACTGATGGAGATCAGGGCGCCATCGTGCAGCACATGGCAGAGAACCTGACTGAGATCAGCAGCCCCATTCTGCTGGGCACGGCACAGACAGAGAGGGACAGTCCTTGCCCCAAAGAGATCACAATCCAAGTAGACAATGGGGAGGAGGAAAACAGAGAGGGGCTGTGACTTCCCCCAGGTCACCAAGCAGGTCAGGGACAGAGCCAGGAACAGACCCCGGTAACGCCAGAGCCCCGTCACCCGCAGCTTGGAAATGTCCCCAGACCCAACTGTATTAGGCTGCAGGAAGAGGTGGTTTGTCCATGGATGCACAGGCTGTCTGGGCAGGGCAGCTCAGCTGTAGTCCCTGCACACAGTTGGGTGTGTGGGTCATGGGTCAGGAGAAATCAGTGTCCAGCCCTGTGGGGCTGTGCTCCTGGCTCATACCTCCAGCACTCACTGCTGCCCCTCCCTTCCCAGCTGCACTGTTCAGCCAGCCCCAGGCCTCTGGGAGGTCACTTCCCCCCGTCCCCTATCCCCTGCAAGCCTTCAAACAGGGACATGGTGCACCAGTACCAATCAGAGTGCACTAGTGTAAATTCTGTCTGTACTAAGGCTTTGCACCAGTGCCTAAAACACCAGGGTGGCAGAGACCTTCAGTGCCCAAAACAGCAGTACGGTGGCACTAGAACTGGGATCTAGTTCTAGCTCCATCATGGACAGCCTGGGTGACCTTGAACACGTCAATGTTTCTCCTCCCAACTTCAGTCTCTTTACCCAGCTGCCCACTCACTGGGGTCTCCTCTCTCTCCAGAGCTGCTCACCACTACAGTCTGTGTGGGTGTCCCCAGAGCTGAGGCAGTTCAGCTTGGGAATAGTCTTACAAGGGGGGCTGGGGAGTCTCTGTCCCTGGAAGATTTTAAGAACAGGTAGGACAAAGCTCTGTCAGAGACAATCTACATACACTTGTCCTGCCTCGGCAGAAGGAGCTGGACATGACAACATCTTGAGGTCCTGTCCAGCTCTACATTGCTATGATGTTATGCAATATAGATAAGTATAAAACAACATGATGAAACCAAATGAAAACATGGTGTCAGGCAATTCAAAAAACAAAACAAAAAACTACACTGCACAGCATAAAATGACACAATACTAAGGAGAAGAAAGCAACACAATGCAAACTAACACACCTTAGAACAAAAGTACACAATGCAAAAGAGCTCAACTCAAACCAACATAACACAGACACCAAACCAGCTGAGGCAAAATAATGCATCATAAAACTATGCAACACAGCATGGTGCATCATAGTTCCAAAAGGCAACAGGCAAAACAGCTCAGCGTAGAACAGGACACAGCACAAAAGAGAATTCTTTCAATTAGGCCTGGAACGGATCTTGAGAGGGCGTCTACTCCAGCCCCCTGTGCTGAGGCAGGACCAAGTATCCCTAGACATTCCCAGACTGGTGTATCTCTAACCTGGTCTTAAAAACCTCCAGTGAAGGAAATTCCACAGTCTGCCTTGGAAGCCAATGCAAGGCAAACACAGGCCAAACAACGCTGCACACACACACGCTGGGCTTGGGTTTAAGGGGAGAGGCAAGAATTCAAAGAATCTAGGTTCTGCCCCAAATTCTCCATGCAAACTTGAGCAAATTACTTCAGCTCTCTGAGCTTCAGTTTCCCCATCTGTAAAATGGAGTCGCCTCCCACCATTGGCCTATTTAGCCTTTGAGCTTTTTGTGGCAAGGCCTGTCCCTGTGGGCATGTCGACACTGCAGTCAGACACCGGCGGCTGGCCCGTGCCCACTGACTTGGGCTCACACGGCTCAGGCTGTGGGGCTGTTTAATTGTGGTGTCCATGTTCCGGCTGGGGCTGCAGCCCAAGGTCTGGCACCCTCCCACCTCGCAGGGTCCTACAGCCTGGCCCCAGCCCGAGGCCAGACATCTACACTGCAATTAAACAGCCCCTTCGCCTGAGCCCGTGAGCCTGAGTCACCTGGCATGGGCCAGCTGGGGGTTTTAATGGCAGGGTAGAGATACCCTTGGTGTCTGTTCAGCACCTGTCACAATGGGGACCCTGATCTCGGTGTCTGTGCAGAGCCCTGCATAACAGGGGCCTGACCTCAGTCGGTGACTCTGCAACTCCCAGCATTACAGGATCCCTAATTTTGTTTAGGGCCCCTGCAGCAACTGGTAAAATGTGGGGGCAGGATCTCTGTCAGGGTCTGTGCAGTGCACAGTACAGTGGTGGGGCGTGATCTGGGTTGGGGTCAGTGCAGTGCCAGACTCAACGGGGACACAGATCTCAGTCGAGGTCTCTGAAGTGCCCAGCACAATGGATGCAGCAGTTTAGGTCACAGTCGTGCACCGCCTGGCTTAAAGGGAGCCGTGATCTCGGTCTAGGCCTCAGTTTTACCTGGCACAACAGTGGGGTCTGATCTCACCTGGGGTCTCTTCAGCGCCTGGCAGAACAGGGCCACGCTCAGTACGATAAGAGCCCTGATCTCAGTCACACACCTGGTGAGAAAAGCGGGAAGATTTTTGAGCATTAGATATCAGTATTTCAGAACTGAGGAGAAAATGGGGCACAAACTAAATATTTGCTAATGTGAGACAGAAGCACCAACATATGGGAGATTTTACATCAGCATTTAACAGTTCAAGAGAAGGGAGGGGAAATTGGAGGGGATTATACAGGGATATTCAATCAACAACAGAATGAGATGGATTCTTCTTGCCTCACACTCACAGGGCCAGCAGGTGCTGGGGAGTAGCTGGGACTGGGAAACCTGGGGCTGGGCCGTCTCCATGGGGGGCACTTGCTCCTCCCTCCCCTTCCTGGCCCTTCCCAGGCCCCGTTGCCAGCAGAGAGTGGCCCCCCCAGCCCAGCCCAGAGGTGTCCCTGTCTCAGGGCCCCCCCCCCCCAGCCTCTGCCCATTCACCCTCTGCCCAGCTCAGGAATCACTCGGGGGAACCATTTCCCACCCGCACAAGGACAAATCCCTGCAGGTGGAAATGGGGGGAAACCCCCCAAACCTGAGACCTGAACTGGCCATTGGCGAAGGGGAGAGAAAATGGGGCACAATCCGGGGAGGGGACAGGGAACTTCTCAGGGGTTGGGGGAGGGGGGTCACCCTGGGCGCTGCTCGTGGCTCTCTAGGGAGAAAGGGGGCAGGACGGGGGAGGAGGGGGGTCCCCACGGGAGGGGGCAGCGGTAAATCCGAGGGGATCTCAGCCCCCCCTTTCTCTCCCCGCTCCTCGGGGGTCACCTGCCCCCCCCAGCCATGTCCGGGCTGCACAGACATTTCCCACCCGCCCCTTCCCCCCCCCACAGCTTGGTCTCCCGCCCCTAGCCGCATGCAGGGACCCCGGTGGGGCCGGGCCCCTCCCCCCAGCACCCCCCGCGGGGCCCCAGGGCAGAGCCTGGCCGGGCCCGGGGGGCGCTGGGCTCCTGCGGGGGCAGCAGCTCCGAGCCCCCCGCGGGCGCTGCCCCCCCCCAAGGGAGCAGATCCCGGCGCTGCGAGATGCCGGGTCCCCCCCGGGCACTGGGGCAGAGTCACCACCCGGCCCCGCCCCCGGGGCCCGCTCCGGGGCCTGGAGGCTGCAGCTCCGCAGTGGGGCGGGCGGAGTCTGGGGCGGCCCCAGGGCGGCTCCAGCGGGGCAGGGCCCGGGCTGGGCACGGGGGAGGGGGTGTTAATGAAGGGCTCTCCCGCCGCGATCTGCGCATGCCCAGAGCCCCAACGGCACCAACCCTCCAACGGCTCCGGGAGAGGCTCCAACGGCCCCGCGCGAGCCAGGCAGAGCCGCAGCGGCCCGCGCGCGTCTGCAACTGGGCTTGGTCTCTCCCCCCAACGTCACTTCCGTTCCAGGGAGAGTCAGGAACTACATCTCCCAGCCTGCCCCGGGGCCGCTTCCGCCCTCTCCAGCCCAGGTAAGGGAGGTCCCCCTGGCCAGCCTAATCCCCCCCCCAGCGCTCATCCTTTCCCCCGGCGCCGCCCCCTCTCCCAGCCGGTGCCTCTCAGACGCCCCCCCGCCTTTTCCCGGGGAGCGGCAGAGCTGGGGGGGGGGTTCTTGTGACCCCCAGGTAATAACCGCACCCCGCCCAACCCCCAGCCCTGACCCCGCCCCCGGCAGGAACGTGTCCATCCCACGCATGTCCCCGGCCCTGCCCGCCCCGCGCTGCCCCCGGCCCCACCGCGCTGCCCCGCGGGCTGCAGGAGCCCCCGTGCTGCGCTTCCGGCCCCAGCCATGGCCCCGCTGCCACACAAGGGGCGGGGGCAGGGCCGGGGGGCGGGAAGGGGCAGCTCCTCCCCAGGCCTGGCCCCGCCCCGGGCCCCACGCAGGGGGTGGGACACGTGGGGACCCGCCTCAGCCCGGAGGGGGCAGGAGAGGGGCCGGGGCTCCCCAGGAGAAAAGCGGGGGCAGGGGCTAGTGTAGCAGCTCCCTCACCCCAGCCCCTGCATTGGGTGTCAGCTGGATCCCAGCTGCTGCAGCCCGCCCTGGCGAGCGCTGCAGCCCCGGGGGGCGGGGGTTGCGGGGCACAGAGAGGGTCTGGAGCGGCTGGGAGCGGGGCTGGGGGGAGGATTGCAGGGCACAGGAAGGCATTAACCCCTCTGTGCCCGGCCGGGGGGCTTCTCCGGCTGCAGTGGCGCCAGCTCAGGTTGGGGTTATTGGAGGGGTTGCTGGTGGGTTCCTGCTGGAGGGGGAGGGGCAGGAAATACTGAAGAGGTGGCAACTTCTGGGGAGTTAGGGCTGGAGGGGGGCAGGGAATACCCTGGGTGAGGAAGGGGAGGGGGACAGAGTGTGACAAACCTGCTGGGACTTGTTAACATGGGCCTAGATCCTCAGAACAAACACTTGGGTGTTGGGGGAGAAAATTCCCTAATTTGTGAAGCAGGAAATAGAGAAACCAACCCCCTGGGCGGGGCTGGGAAAACTGACCAGACTTCCAGTGCTGAATCCTCAGCCTGCTAGTCAGAGGCTGGTGTGACATGGAAAGGGGGCACCCAGCAGGGAGGTGTAGGGAAGATGTCCCGGCCCCTCACATCCAGCTGCTGGCAGTGGGGAGGGTGTTGGGTTCCCCACCATGGGGTTGTATCAGCCTCTGGCTAGTAGGTGTGTGATGGATCTGTTGGGAGAGACAAGGGGTCCCTCTTTGTTCTCTCACCGTGATGCCCCCTAGCTGCTCTCAGGACTGGGGGCACAAATTTTCTAAACTGAACCAAAAGTTCCTGCAGTTTTCAAAAGAGGAGAAAAGCAAAATCTGTGATTTCACACGAACAGTGACTGATAAGTGGACAGAAAGTTATCACAGTGACAGGGCCGGTGACTGGGGAATGCCCAGCAGTGCTTAGAGCCAGGACTCTGACACGAGAGAAGGAGAGAAGGATCATGGTTAGTAGAAGTTCCCACAGCCAGGGGCCCAGCAGCTATTCCCTGGGACGCAGCCCCCAGAGTCCCCAGCCAGGGACCCCAGATACCCCTCAAAGCCCCACCGGCCAGGGAAGCCCCACCAGACCATGACTGTCAGGTTGGGAATCCCAAAGGGTTCCCCCCACCAAGAGCCCCCAGCAGCCAGAGACTTGCCTACTGGGAACTCAGTCCCTCACTGCCTGCCTAGGACCCGCCCCGCAGGATCTGCCCTGCCATTTGCCTGGGACCCCCTCCTCCACCCAGCGGGACCCCCTGATGCTTTTCAGTGGGACCCCTCACTCTGCTTCCCTGGTATCCCCTGACCTAGTGCCAGGGATCCCCTCCCCCAGCTCTGTGCACTGGATACGGCAGCGATGCCAGGAGCCAGCCGGGGAAGCCCAGACAGAGCCCCTGGCACAGCACCAGGCTCCCTCTAACCCCCTGTCCCGCCTCCCCAAGAGACGCCCACCCCGGCTGTTCTGCAGCCACCAGGCCCCCAGCGATACCCACCTCCAGGACCCACAGCCTCAGGGCTGGGCACATCACAACCACCCCCTGAAACCCCAAATCTCCAGAACCCACCAACCTCACTAGGGTACCCCCTGCCCAGCCACCCAGAGGCCTCCCCCCACCACAATCCCCCTTCAGCTGCAATCTCCCCCCACAGACACCTCCCCCCACCCCGCACAACACTGTTACCTCACAGTGTCTGCTAAGTGGATAGAGAGTTATCACCGCCCCCTGCTGGCCAGTCACACAGGCAGAGGGAGCCCTGGGGGATGTCTCTTGAACAGGAGAATGGAAGATTTGGAGAGCAAGAAAGGTAAGAAAAGTCCATGGCCTGTCACTAGCAAATAATGGCCACCATGGATCCACCCCAGAGGTGGCTGCATCTTAGCACAGGGGGAATCAACCCCTCACAGAGGCCATTTGCTATGGGGTTTGGGATACTTCTGGACCCACACTGCACTCACAGAGACCTCCTCATCCCATGCCAGATGGAGAAAAAAAAAAAAGGGTCCAGCCAACTCTCCCGTTACCAGCTGGGAACCACCGATCCCCAAACAGGGGGAGGCGTCTGGCTTTGATGTGTATTAAAGATGTGGCTGGTCTCTTTCTTCGGCAAACATTTTAACACAGATAAAGGGGGGAAGAAATGGTTCTCAAAGGAGAGGGGAAAGATCAACACTGGGAAATTTAACCCCCTGCAACCTCCAGGATGGAGAATGATTCAGGGCAACAGGTTTCCTCCAAGAAAGGAAAAGTTGCTGGGACTGAGAGACAGGGGGAACAGCCCCAAACATGAAAGGATTTTTAATTGATATTTGATAATAACGTAGAAGTGAAAGAGAAAGGGGGGAAATCTGAGAGATTTTGGCTCTATTTTTGCAAATAATAGAGAGGAAAGTGGAAAATCAAAGGGATTTTATATCAGTTTATATCTGATGTGCAGTAAAATGTCAGTGTTTCACATCAGTATTTGTTAAATGAATAGAGAGGAAATGGGCAACATTTGCAAACATTTTATATCCAGGTTCAAGAAGCTGAGAAAAGGTGTAAATCTGAGATTTTCTTGGTATTTTATAATTAGAGAGACAGGGGGAAATCTCAGGGCATATTCAATTAGAAATAGACAAGTAGAGAGCAGTGGGGCAAATGTTTAGGGTATTTTATATCAACCTTTGAGATTTGCAGAGAAAATGTGTCACAAACTGCGTATTTGGTAACATGAGAGAAAAACACCAAGATCTGAGGGGATTTTATGTTGCTGTTAACGAACTAGTGGAAAAGGGGAACTGTTGGACTGGATTTGCCCCCCCGCGTCCCACCGACCTCCCCCCCCCGCCGCACAACTCCGGCTTCTCCCCCCCGCCCAACAACCCCCTCCCCCACAGGGACCCCCGCCGTGTAACGACAGAAACAGGTCCCGATTCCAGTGCGGGGGGGGGGGGCGGTGTGAGGGGCGGGGGGAGGGGACCTGGGGGGGGAGGGGCGGGGGGAGGGGCCCCGGGGGGGGATTTTACGGGACGCTCCAGCGCACGCGGGCAGTGACGGTTCCCCCCCCTCACACGGGCCGCGGGGAGCCCGGGGGGGGAGGGGGCGGCAGTGGGGGAGGAGCAGGTGCGAGACACGGACACACACTCACCCCCCCCCACGGGGGTTTCCCGCCCCCCGCTACGGAGGCCGCCCCGGGACCCCCCGCCCCGCCCCAGCTCCCGGCCTGGCCCAGGGCGGGGGGGGGGGGGGGGTCTCGGGCCCAGGTGTCTGTTCCCCGCGCTGTAACGACAGAAACAGCCCCCGCTCCGGATTCGCTGCTTGGGCCGAACGGAGCATGCGCAGTAACCGCCGCTGTCGCCGCTGCCCGCTCTCTGCCCTCACCGCTCCCGGCGCTTCGCTGCCCGCTCCCCGGGGGGGTGAAAAGCGCCGGGGGGCAAATCGCAGCGGGGGGGAGGGGCTGCCAGGGGCTGAGCGGGGCAGAAATTCACTGGCCGGGGGGGGTCGAGCTGCTGCAGGGGGCGGCGGGGGAGGGGCTGGGGGGGGAAATCGGGGGGCGGAGCCGCTGCCAGACCCTGTGCGGGGACAAAACCCCCGTTTGGGGGGGGGAACAGGGGCCCCTCGGGCCGAGCCCCCCGCTGCGCGCGCAGATCTGGGGGGGGGGTCGGGCGGGGGGGGCACCGGCTGTCTCGGTTCTGCCGCGTGTCAGCCCGGGGGGGGGGGCGGGTTCCCGGGGCGCCCGGCCCCGCCCCCCCCCCCCCCGCCTGTCCGAGCTCCGACCCCGCAGCGCCGCTCGGTCTGTGCCAGCGCTGCGGGGCGGCCCCTGCTCCGGCCGGGAGCCCGAGTGCGGGACACACCGGCCAGACCCCCCCGCCCCCCCCGGCTCTGCCTCCCGCCCTGGGACTGTGGGAAAGTGTCTGTGTCCGTGTGAAACCCCCGCAGCCCCTTCCCCTGCTACAGCGCCGGGCTGCCACCTCCCCCCCGAGCCCGTGTGTCCGCACCCCCCCTGCACCCCATCCCCTGCCCCAGCTCAGAGCCTGCCCCCTCACTCAACCTCCCCATAGCCTGCAACCCTCCTGCCCCCCAACTCCCTCCCAGAGCCCGCGTGTCCGCACCCCCCCCGCACCCCATCCCCTGCCCCAGCTCAGAGCCTGCCCCCCTCCCTCAACCTCCCCATAGCCTGCAACCCTCCCGACCCCCAACTCCCCCTGAGCCGCGTGTCCGCACCCCCCCTGCACCCCCATCCCCTGCCCCAGCTCAGAGCCTGCCCCCTCACTCAACCTCCCCATAGCCTGCAACCCTCCTGCCCCCCAACTCCCTCCCAGAGCCCGCGTGTCCGCAGCCCCCTGCACCCCCATCCCCTGCCCCAGCTCAGAGCCTGCCCCCCTCCCTAAACCTCCCCATAGCCTGCAACCCTCCCGCCCCCCAACTCCCTCCCAGAGCCCGTGTGCGCACCCCCCTGCACCCCCATCCCCTGCCCCAGCTCAGAGCCTGCCCCCCTCACTCAACCTCCCCATAGCCTGCAACCCTCCTGCCCCCAACTCCCCCCCCGAGCCCGCGTGTCCGCACCCCAATCCCCTGCCCCAGCTCAGAGCCTGCACCCCTCACTCAACCTCCCCATAGCCTGCAACCCTCCCGCCCCCCAACTCCCCCCCCCGAGCCCGCGTGTCCGCACCCCCCCTGTACCCCCATCTCCTGCCCCAGCTCCGAGCCTGCACCCCTCACTCAACCTCCCCATAGCCTGCAAACCTCCCGCCCCCCAACTCCCTCCCAGAGCCCGCGTGTCCGCACCCCCCCTGTACCCCCATCTCCTGCCCCAGCTCCGAGCCTGCCCCCCTCACTCAACCTCCCCATAGCCTGCAACCCTCCCGCCCCCCAACTCCCTCCCAGAGCCCGCGTGTCTGCACCCCCATCCCCTGCCCCAGCTCAGAGCCTGCACCCCTCACTCAACCTCCCCATAGCCTGCAACCCCCCTGCCCCCCAACTCCCTTCCAGAGCCTGCACCCCAAACAGGGCTGGATTAACCTTTTGTGGGCCCGGTGCTAAACATATTTGTGGGTCCCCCTGGGGGAAATGGGGACATGGGGCAGGGGGGCAGAGTCCTCAGAGCGAGGGGCTCGCCGGGGGCAATGGATGAGTCATGGCACGGCAGGGACAGCCCCACTCCACCCAGCCCAGTACAAGGGCCCTGTTTACAAACCGGGAGCTGCCAGACCCACGCTGTCCAGACCCCCCACACTTCCCAACACACACACCGATCTCCCCCACTGACAGCCCCCCAACACACACAGATCTTCCCACCCCACAGTGCCCAGCACCCCCCAGACCCACTAGAGACCTACTCTCCCACACCCTAACCCCCAGCCACAGTAGCCGGCCCTGATGGGAGGTGACTGTGTCTGCCAGGCTGAGCTGGCAGCGCAGCCAGAGCTGGTCCTGGGGCAGGAGAACTCCGGCCCCTTGGGAGTGGTGGAAGCAGCCAGGCTGGAGCAGGAGCAGAGCCTACCCGGGCCAGGCTCTCTCAGGACCCAGCTGAGCCTCCCCCCCCCCCCGCCACTGTCCCCTGTGAGTGGCTGAGACTGGCCCAGCCTCTGCACCAGTCCCAGGTGGCTCTTCCCCCAGGGAGGCAGGTGGGGCCACACAGGTCCCAGGCAGTGGAGACAGCTCAGAGCTGGAGCAGTGCTGGGGAGTGGGGCAGATCCCTGAGACGTGACTCCCAAGATCCCACCCAGCCCACCCACATCCATTGGCCCCGTGGCCAGCAGCCCTGCTGAGCACACACCTCTCTCTCTCCCTGCTTTCCTATCACCAGTTATGTTACTACAGGAATGAAATCGAGACATCCCGTAAAACAGCTAGTTCCACATTGTTCTTCAAACCTCAGATCACTGAAATGCAGCTTTGCATTTGAGATACTATATGACTGTAGTACATTTTGCACTGCCTGCATCTACACTGACATCAGGAGAGGAGAAGAGGACAAGACTGTCCCTAGCATATGTGATTTTAAAGAAAGGTGAGACACACCCACCCACTATCAATGCAACAAGAAGGGAGAACAGTAGCTGGTGCCAAGAGAGAAGGTGCAATTAAACCCTCCTGTACCCACAGCTGATAACTGAAAAGCATCAGTCACTCTGCAGATCAAAGAAAGAAAGAGCAGCCAGTTTCAGACAGATAGGATCCTTATGACCTATATAGGAGAAGTGCACTTCCCTATAGCAGTTTCCCAACATAGTTTTCTTATGGATTTATTTATTAAGCAAAAATTAAGATTAGGAGTCTGATTTAAATTATGTACATTTTCAGTGTTAGTTAAGTATGAAACTATTGCAGCTACTTTTATTTTACTCCTGCCTTCATAAAAAGCTACTGAGTTATAACAGATAATTACAAAGACTAAAGTACATGCTTTAATATAATTAGGACCGGGCAACCCAAGATGAAAACTACACCGTGGAAGAGTCCTACAACCAGGTATTTGAGGCCAATCCCTTCATCAATGGAATCCTAACCAAAATATGAGGAAGGAGAAGAGTCACCCTCAAACTTTTGACAATAGCTCAAGGTCAGACACCAAGAAGTCCAGGACCATTCGTATTCTGGTTTTGGATAAAATACTTGATTTTGCCTACATGATAGAAACCTTCCTCTCTCCAAGTCTACACCCCACTACACCCTTTAGCAAGAAAGTAACCATTAAACAAGTTCTGAATCAGTCGTCTTTCTTCCCAATTTAGTTTTAACAATAAAGCTGCAACGTAAGTAGCTATGGGAGAAGACAGTGCAACTACTAGGTATTGGTGGGGGGAAAGTGTGCTAGTAATGTCCTGGATATACTGGCAGGGCCGGCTTTAGGCCAATTCAACCAATTCCCCTGAATCGGGCCCTGCCCCTAAGAGGGTCCCGCGCCCAAGCCCCGGTTCGGTGTATTGGCAAGAGTCAGTGCACTGTACCAGGGTGGCCCGGCTTCTCCAGGGGACAATTTAAAGGGCCTGGGGGCCCTTTAAATTGCCACCACAGCCACACTGCTGGAGCCCTGGGGTAGGGCTGTGGGGATCTGTGGGCTACTTAAAAAGTCCGTGGCTCCCGTTGCTTCTATCACCCCAGCCCTTTAAATAGCCACTGGAGCCCCACCGCTTCCCCAGGTCTCCAGCAGCTGTGTACATGGCCAGGGCTGTGGAAGCAGGCATGGGCGCCAGCTTATATGGGCTCGTGGAGCTAAAGCCCCAGGAATATTCATAATCAGGGGCTCTGCTCCACCAATATTTTCTCCCCCTCCCCGGAGCTTCCCTGCCTGAATGTAAAGAGAGCAGGCAGCGCGTGTCTCTCTCCCTTCTGCTGCCGCAGCCTAAGGGCTAAAGCTGCAGCATTAGCATAAGAAAGAGCAATGCTAGCTACTGCTGTAGCACCTTGGGAGGGGGAGGGGGAGTGGAGTGGAGGGGGCCGTGCTGTGCTGTTCTCCCCTCCCCTGCCCCTACCTGGAGGAGACCGAAGGGGACTTCTGGCCAGGAGACGGACATCACTCACCTTAGCAGCTGCTTCCGTGAGTGTTTGACCCTATGATTTATTATGTTTGAGTGTTTGACCCTATGATTCTGCCCCAGCCCCAGCTCCAGCTCCTACCCCCAATGAGGCGCAGCAGGCTGCACAGGGGAGGCAGGAAGCCACATGTGAAGGCAATGCCCCCTCCCCCAGCACCCACCAACCCACCCGCCACAGGAGGGATGGGAGAGGGAGGCTTCCTAGACCTGAGCAGCTGGGGCTTGGGTGAATTTTATGACACCCTGCTCCCCCGCCCCATAGCCACCACCACCCTGCCTACCCCACTTCTGCCCCATGCTGGGCAAGGGGCAGCCCCATCCCCCATCCACAGTGAAGTTATGGTGAGGGGCAGCAACATGGAAGGCCACCTGCGCCCCCCCCCCCGTACCCATCATAGGGGAGGTGAGTGAGCTTTCTGGACCTGAGAGGGGCCCTAGGAGCATGTGCAGTGACTGTGGTGCAGAGTGAGTGTGCCATGGGGGGCAGGGGAGGAGAGGAGGGGTCCCTCCCCTGGAGCTTGCTGCTGCCAGTGGTGGTGATGGGGAGTCCTCTCTGGCCCTAGCCCTGGGGCAGCCTGTCTGCATCCCAAGTTCCTTATCCCCAGCCCTGTGCCCCCAGCACCCCAACCCTGAGCACCCTCCTGCACTGTGAACCCCTCATCCCCAGCCCCACCCCAGAGCCCTCACCTGAGGGGAAAAACGTGCAACTTAAATTTGGTGGTCAGTTTGGAGGTCAGTTTGGAGTATCATTGTGTTTAGCACAATACTTGATTATTTTACACCCCTTTAAAGTATATAACTAGTCGTATACAGGTGTTCCAAAGTGGGAATGTTCTTCTCTGAATACTGTGTGGGTGCCTCAGTTTCCCCTATGCATTCTTAAGGCTCTAGATGGTGGGATAAGGGGGTGTGATTGTTGTAGAGCCCTAGAGGGCCAGTGTGATGCTGTCTGCACAGAGAATGGCTGCAACCCTGCCTCCAGGCAACTGATGGCCTGGGCCACTCTCCTGCCAGGTGCCAACTGAAGGTGTTGGAGAACAAAGAGATCAGGTGGCCTCCTAAGGCTTGGAAAAGAGACAAAGGCCAGAGGAGGGAGTGTCAGTGCCTGTGCAGACTTCCGGGAAGCGCATGGTGTGGAAGGGGATGCTGGGATGCTTTGGAACAACTCCATACAAAGCCAGTCAGGACTCTGGGGGAGCCTCCTCTCTGAGCATACTGTCTCCAGGGCAAGAAGCTTGCACCTTCCTGGGTCTGACCTCGGAGCATTCAGCATCCCCTTCCACACCATGCACTTTCCGCAGCGAGTCTGCCCAGGCAGGTCCTGGGGCAACCATGGGTCCCTGCACCCCAACTCCGCAGTCAGATGTGACTCTCAGCCAGACAGTAAAACAGAAGGTTTATTAGATGACAGGGATACAGTCTAAAACAGAGCTTGTAGGTACAGAAAACAGGACCCCTCAGTCAGGTCCATCTTGGGGGGTGGGGAGCCCAGACCCAAGTTCTGGGCCTCTCCCGATTTCCCCAGCCAGCTCCAAACTGACACTCCCTCATCTGGCCTTTGTGTCTCTTCCGGACAAGGAGGCCACCTGATCTCTTTGTCCCCAACACCGTCAGTTGGCACTTTGCAGGGGAAACTGAGGCACCCACACAGTATTCAGAGAAAACATTAAGAACATTCCCACTTTGTCACAACAGGTGCAACAAAATTTAATACCGTATATTAGGTATTAATAGGCAAGTGCTGCTTCTGACTTTCCACTTTTAATTGACCATTGTAATCTTGTGGTGCTGACGCGTTGTAGCTTCATTTTATATCGGCTTACAGGGCGGGAGCGGGTGGGGGGGACCACCATTTTGGGCCCCACCAAAAATTATACGAACCTGCCGCCTATGGGAGGCGGGGGCTTCTCCGGCTGCAGTGGAACCAGCTCAGGTAGGGGTTATTGGGGGGTTGCTGGTGGGTTCCTGCTGGAGGGGGAGGGGCAGGAAATACTGAAGAGGTGGCAACTTCTGGGGAGTTAGGGCTGGAGGGGGGCAGGGAATACCCTGGGTGAGGAAAGGGAGGGGGACAGAGTGTGACAAACCTGCTGGGACTTGTTAACGTGGGCCTAGATCCTCAGAACAAACACTTGGGTGTTGGGGGAGAAAATTCCCTAATTTGTGAAACAGGAAATAGAGAAACCAACCCCCTGGGCAGGGCGGGGAAAACTGACCAGACTCCCAGTGCTGAATCCAGGGGCTGGTGTGACATGGAAAGGGGGCACCCAGCAGGGAGGTGTAGGGAAGATGTCCCACCCCTCACATCCAGCTGCTGGCAGTGGGGAGGGTGTTGGGTTCCCTGCCATGGGGCTGTCTCAGCCTCTGGCTAGTAGGGGTGTGATGGGTCTGCTGGGAGAGACAAGGGGTCCCTCTTTGTTCTCTCACCGTGATGCCCCCTAGCTGCTCTCAGGACTAGGGGCACAAATTTTCTAAACTGAACCAAAAGTTCCTGCAGTTTTCAAAAGAGGAGAAAAGCAAAATCTGTGATTTCACACTCACAGTGTCTGATAAGTGGATAGAAAGTTATCACAGTGACAGGGCCTGTGACTGGGGAATGCCCGGCAGTGCTTGGACAAGAGTTGATCAGAGAGAAGGATCATGGTTAGTAGAAGTTCCCACAGCCAGGGGCCCAACAGCTATTCCCTGGGACACAGCCCCCAGAGTCCCCAGCCAGGGACCCCAGATACCCCTCAAAGCCCCACTGGCCAGGGAAGCCCCACCAGACCATGACTGTCAGGTTGGGAATCCCAAAGGGTTCCCCCCACCAAGAGCCCCTAGCAGCCAGAGACTTGCCTACTGGGAACTCAGTTCCTCACTGCCTGCCGAGGACCCGCCCCGCACACCCCACCAGCAGGATCTGCCCTGCCATTTGTCTGGGACCCCCTCCTCGACCCAGCGGGACCCCCTGATGCTTTACAGTGGGACCCCTCACTCTGCTTCCCTGGCATCCCCTGACCTAGTGCCAGGGATCCCCTCCCCCAGCTCTGGGCACGGCAGCGATGCCAGGAGACAGCCGGGGAAGCCCAGACGGAGCTCCTGGCACAGCACCAGGCTCCCTCTAACCCCCTGTCCCGCCTCCCCAAGAGACGCCCACCCCGGCTGTTCTGCAGCCAACAGTCCCCCAGCGATACCCACCTCCAGGACCCACAGCCTCAGGGCTGGGCACATCAGAACCACCCCCTGAAACCCCAAATCTCCAGAACCCACCAACCTCACTAGGGTACCCCCTGCAATCTCCCCCCACAGACACCTCCCCCCACCCCGCACAACACTGTTACCTCACAGTGCCTGAGAAGTGGATAGAGAGTTATCACCGCCCCCTGCTGGCCAGTCACACAGGCAGAGGGCGCCCTGGGGGATGTCTCTTGAACAGGAGAATGGAAGATCTGCAGGGCAAGAAAGGTAAGAAAAGTCCATGGCCTGTCACTAGCAAATAATGGCCACCATGGATCCACCCCAGAAGTGGCTGCATCTTAGCACAGGGGGAATCAACCCCTCACAGAGGCCATTTGCTATGGGGTTTGGGATACTTCTGGACCCACACTGCACTCACAGAGACCTCCTCATCCCATGCCAGCTGGAGAAAAAAAAAAGGGTCCAGCGAACTCTCCCGTTACCAGCTGGGAACCACTGATCCCCAAACAGGGGGAGGCCTCTGGCTTTGATGTGTATTAAAGATGTGGCTAGTCTCTTTCATCCGCAAACATTTTAACACAGATAAAGGGGGGAAGAAATGGCTCTCAAAGGGTTAGGGTTAGGGAAATTTAACCCCCTGCAACCTCCAAGATGGAGAATGATTCAGGGCAACAGGTTTCCTCTAAGAAAAGAGAAGTTGCTGGGATTGAGAAACATGGGGAACAGCCCCAAACATGAAAGGATTTTTAATTGATATTTGATAATAACGTAGACGTGAAAGAGAAAGGGGGGGAATCTGAGAGATTTTGGCTCTATTTTTGCAAATAATAGAGAGGAAAGTGGAAAATCAAAGGGATTTTATATCAGTTTATATCTGATGTGCAGTAAAATGTCAGTGTTTCACATCAGTATTTGTTAAATGAATAGAGAGGAAATGGGCAACATTTGCAAACATTTTATATCTATGTTCAAGAAGCTGAGAAAAGGTGTAAATCTGAGATTTTCTTGGTATTTTATAATTAGAGAGGGGGGGGGAAATCTCAGGGCAAATGTTTAGGGTATTTTATATCAACCTTTGAGATGTGCAGAGAAAACGTGTCACCAACTATGCAACTGGAGGTGGAAAATCAGACTCCTGGAGAGACCAGGGGGAAATGGGGGAGACGGGAGAGCGGCTCGTTGGAGGGGAAAGGGGCGAATCTCCCCGGATTTTATAGCCCGGGTGAGACACTGAGCGAGAAAAGGGGCAGAACTGGAGAGAATTTGTATCGGGGGCGAGAGGCAAGTGGCACCAACAGGGACAGGATCCAATTAACCCCCCTCCCCCCGTCGCCCGCCCGCCCCCCCCGCGTCCCACTGACCTTCCCCCCCCCGCCCGACACCCCCCCCCCGGGAATTTCCTGGCTGCACAGAGACAGTTCAACCCCCCCCCCGCGTCCCACCGACCTTCTCCCCCCCCAGGGACCCCCCGCCGGGCCCCGCCCATCCCAGCGGGGGGGGGGGGCGGATCCTGCTGCGGCTCCGCTGGGGCCGAGGCGGCTCCGAGGCTTCTCCCGGGTTCCCCGGGGCAGAGTCACGTGCCCGCCCCCCCCCGGGGTCTCTCACTCACCGGGGCTGGGGCGGGCAGAGAGACTCCAACGGCCCCGCGCGAGCCAGGCAGAGCCACAGGGGCCCGCGCGCGTTTGCAACTCGGCTTGGTCTCTCCCCCCAATGTCACTTCCGGTCCAGGGAGAGTCAAGAACTACATCTCCCAGCCTGCCCCGGGGCCGCTTCCGCTCTCTCCAGCCCAGGTAACGGAAGGTTTCAGCAGGTAAAATCGCGCATGCTCCGTGCGAGCCCCGCTGGGGGCGGGAGAACAAAGCTGCTGCTGCCGCCTCCGCGTGAGCCGGGCCCGGGCTGAGCCGCTGCTGCTCCCGGGGGGGCCCGGTCGGGGGGGGGGGGTTTCTCCAGCTGGGCCCCGCCCCCCGGGCAGCCCCGGGCTCTGCCCGCCCCAGCCCCGCCCGGAGCCCCCGGGGGGTGAGAGACCCCGGGGCGGGCACGTGACTCTGCCCCGGGGAACCCGGGAGAAGCCTCGGAGCCGCCTCGGCCCCAGCGGAGCCGCAGCAGGATCCGCCCCCCGCTGGGCTGGCGGGGGGTCCCTGGGGGGAGGGGGGTGTCGGGCGGCGGGGGGGAGAAGCTGGGTGGGGGAAGGTCAGTGGGACGCGGGGGGAGCGGGCGGGCGAAGGGGGGAGGGGGGTTAATTGGATCCTGTCCCTGTTGGTGCCACTTGCCTCTCGCCCCCGATACAAATTCTCTCCAGTTCTGCCCCTTTTCTCGCTCAGTGTCTCACCCGGGCTGTAAAATCCGGGGAGATTCGCCCCTTTCCCCGCCAATGAGCCGCTCTCCCGTCTCCCCCATTTCCCCCTGGTCTCTCCAGGATTCTGATTTTCCACCTCCAGTTGCATAGTTGGTGACATGTTTTTTCTGCACATCTCAAAGGTTGATATAAAATACCCTAAACATTTGCTCCACTTCTCTCTAGTTGTTTGTTTCTAATTGAATATGCCCTGAGATTTCCCCGTCTCTCTAATTATAAAATACCAAGAAAATCTCAGATTTACCCCTTTTCTCAGCTTCTTGAACATAGATATAAAATGTTTGCAAATGTTGCCCATTTCCTCTCTATTCATTTAACAAATACTGATGTGAAACACTGACATTTTACTGCACATCAGATATAAACTGATATAAAATCCCTTTGATTTTCCACTTTCCTCTCTATTATTTGCAAAAATAGAGCCAAAATCTCTCAGATTCCCCCCCTTTCTCTTTCACGTCTACGTTATTATCAAATATCAATTAAAAATCCTTTCATGTTTGGGGCTGTTCCCCATGTTTCTCAATCCCAGCAACTTCTCTTTTCTTAGAGGAAACCTGTTGCCCTGAATCATTCTCCATCTTGGAGGGTGCAGGGGGTTAAATTTCCCAGTGTTGATCTTTCTCCTCTCCTTTGAGAACCATTTCTTCCCCCCTTTATCTGTGTTAAAATGTTTGCTGATGAAAGAGACCAGCCACATCTTTAATACACATCAAAGCTCGAGGCCTCCCCCTCTTTCGGGATCAGTGGTCCCCAGCTGGTAACGGGAGAGTTGGCTGGACCCTTTTCTTTTCTCCAGCTGGCATGGGATGAGGAGGTCACTCTGAGTGCAGTGTGGGTCCAGAAGTATCCCAAACCCCATGACAAATGGTCTCTGTGAGAGGTTGATTCCCACAGTGCTAAGATGTAGCCACCTCTGGGGTGGATTCATGGTGGCCATTATTTGCTAGTGACAGGCATGAACATTTCTTACCTATTTTGTCCCTCCAGAGCTTCCATACTCCTGTTCAAGAGACATCCCCCAGGGCTCCCTCTGCCTGTGTGACTGGCCAGCAGGGGGCGATGGTCACTTTCTATCCCCTTCTCAGGCACTGCCAGGTAACACTGTTGCACTGGGGGAAGGGGTGTCTGTGTGGGGAGATTTCAGCTGGAGCTGAAGGGGTGTTGTGGTAGTGGGAGGAGTTTAGGTGACTGGGCAGGTGGGACCCTAATCAAATTGGTGGGTTCTGGAGGTTTGGGGGGGTTGGTTCTGATGTGCCCAGCCCTGAGGCTGTGGGTCCTGGAGGTGGGTGTCGCTGTTGGCTGCAGAACAGTGGGGTTGGGCATCTCTTGAGGGTGGGGCAGGGGGTTAGAGGGAGCCTGGTGCTGTGCCAGGGGCTCTGTCTGGGCTTCCCCCGCAGACTCCTGGGATCGCTGCCCTGCCCAGTGCACAGGGGTTGGGGGGAGGGAGCGGAGCTCTGGCACTAGCTCAGGGGATGCCAGGCAAGCAAAGTGAAGGGTCCCTCTGAAAAGCATCAGGGCAGAGGAGGGGTCCCAGACAAACGACATGGCAGATCCTGCTGGAAATCAGGGGGGTGTCCTAGGCAGGCAGTGAGGGACTGAGTTCCTGGCGGGTTGTCCCTGGCTGCTGGGGGCACTTGGTGGGGGGAGCCCTTTGGGATTCCCAACCTGGCAATCATGGTCTGGTGGGGCTTCCCTGGCCAGTGGGGCTTTGAGGGGTATCTGGGATCCCTGGCCAGGGATTCTGGGAGCTGCGTCCCAGGGAATATCTGGTGGGACCCTGGCTAGGGGGTGTCTGTTGCCCCTGGCTGTGGGGTCTGGGCTCTGGGTACTGGGGAGTGTCTGGGAGCTGCTACTAACCATGATCCTTCTCTCTGATCAACTCGTGTCAGAGTCCTGGCTCCAAGCACTGCCTGGCATTCCCCAGTCACTGGCCCTGTCACTGTGATAACTTTCTATCCACTTATCAGTCACTGTTAGTGTGAAATCACAGATTTTGCTTTTCTCCTCTTTTGAAAACTGCAGGAACTTTCAGTTCCATTTGGAAAATTGTGCCCCTCAGTCCTTGTCCTAGATCTGGGGGGTGAGGGAGGTGGGAAGGGGGTCAGCACTGCCACACGATGGTCTCTTCCACAGCATTCTGGACTCATTCTTTCTGAAATCTGGTTTCATTGAGACAAATGTTAATCCAGAGTCACTGTATGGAAGGACAAGGAGTGACTCCAGATGGACAGTGGGACAAATGAGATCAGCGGTTCTCCCTGTGAGGAGGGGCTCTCGTTAGCTGCTCTCCTTAGAGAGCTAAAGGAGGGAAGCTGCTCAAACGCTCTGTCCCTCTCTGCTCAGGATACTGGGGTTCAGCTTCCTGGGTCAGACGCTGCAGCCTCCATAGTGATCTGGGAGACCAGGCTTAGCAGCTGCTGCTCCCCCAGCGGGGTTCTGTGCTGGGAAGTGACCTGAATTAAAGCTGCTTCTCTGCCCGGCCCAGGGGATGACTTTCTCCAGCTGGTCCTAGCCCCCTAGGGCAGCCCTGGGCCCTGTTAATACTAAATTCTGAGCCAGAGTCTCCAGGTAACTGAAAGAAACGAAGGGAAAATGCTGGGGTCTGGCCTTACAATGACTCCACACAAACAGACCCCCCTCGTTTCTCATCCAATTAACAATTGCAGGAGCAAATCCAGCCCTGGGGGAGCAAACTACCCAGGAATGGGACTTTCCTACCAGATGGGCAGGGAGAGGGGAAAAGGAGATAGAAGGAGAAAGAGAGACTGAAAGGGGCTGTGGGGGAGAAGAGTTTGGAGAGAGATTTCCAGATCTCTAATCTGCCCAGACAGATGTATTGCTGCACCCTGGGTAGAGTCACTTTCCTGTGGAAAAGATGAGAATCAGACAGAGGAAAATCCAGTTCCTGAGTCCATATCCCTCCTGCTGGGGTGTGGCTGCCGTGCGGTCAGTGTCTGAGGGGATCTCCCACAGTGACTCCTTTGGTTCTGCTTTTTTCTAGCCTTGTGTTCAGAGACTTTGTTACGGGGTGAGGGGAGGGAGAAGGGAGGTTAAAAATGTGTCTGTGGGCTTAGCCTGGCAGGAGAGGCCAGGTCTACACTGTACAAAGAGATCAAGCCTTTCTCAGCATGGCAGATTCTAGGGTGTCTGTGTGCGGGGAAAAGGGCCTGGGGGAATCATGCTGTGAAATGAATTAAAGCCTGTTCTGAAACCTTCACAACTGCCCTTCTCGCCCTGCCAGGCTGCAGAATAACGTCCATGTTTCGCTCCAGTTCATCCCGTCCTCTCGTTGGACAGGGGAGAGAAATGGCTGCAGAGGAGCCAGTTCAGGTAGGTATTATCAGGGGGTTGCTGGTGGGTTCCTCCAGCGGGGGAGAGGGACAGCAAATACGTGGGAGATGGGAAGGTTTGCACAGGCTGGTTTGGAGGTTGCAGTCTGGTTTGCAGGAATGCACAGGGTGGAGAAAGGGAGGAGGACAGGGGTGTGCTAACCCTGCTGGGATTTATTTAATATGTGGCCTAGATCTAGGAACAGACCCAGGAGGTTCGGCGGTGGAAATGCTCTAGTTTGTGGAGCAGAAAATAACCCCGCTGCGTGGGGCTGGGAAAACTGATCAGACTCATAGTGCTGGAGCCCGACCTGACTAACCAGCGGCTGCTGTGAGATATGAAGGGGGCACCCACCAGTGAGGCTTAGGGGAGATTCCCCTCCCTTCCCATCCAGCTCTTCAGAATGGGGAGGGTGTTGGGCTTCCTACCAGGGAGCTGTCCCTGGACCCTGCTAGGGGCTCCATCTCCTGAATCAGTCTGTGGCTAGTAGGTGTGTGATGGCTCTGCTAGGAGAGAGGAGGGGCTCTCGCTTTGCCCCCTCCCCCTGGTGTTTCCTGGATGCTCTGAGCAGGGTGGGGGTGGGACTCTGACTGCAATCCACCCAGAGTTTCTGTTTGGCTCCTGTCCTCCATGTATAGGGGGGCTGTGAGTGGGGCAGCAGTTACTGATTGTTAGACTCTTGCTCTTTCAGGGGCCGGTGACCTTCGAGGAGGTGGCTGTGTACTTCACCAGGGAAGAGGGGGCTCTGCTGGACCCCACTCAGAGAGCCCTCTACAGGGATGTCATGCAGGAGAACTATGAGAATGTGACCTCGCTGGGTAAGGGTTCCTGTCCCCTCTGTTCTTGGAAGGGGAAAAGAAGGGACATGGTTCACGGCAGCCCCCCAATGCCACCTCTACTCTGCCCTGTTTCAGCATCACCCCAATATGCCAGTGACACACACGCTACCAGAGACCCTCCCCTGCTGCAGAACACTTTGGGAACAGAGCACGGGAGCCGTATCGCACAGTGTCAAATATCTCCTGTTTCCTCAAGTAAAACTGAGGGTTAGGAGCGGCTGTTGAGGAGGATGAAAGGCCCAGGGAAGGAGAGCTGTCAATGGGAGCAGAGGGAAACCTTCCCATAGTTGGGACCGTCCTCCCAGATGGTGTTGGGGTAACCTCTTGTACTGAGGTTACCCCAGGCATTAAGAAAAGGCAGCCGTTAGTAATGGGAGATTTGATCATTAGAAACAAGGATAGCTGGGTTTGTGATGACTGGGAGAACTGTATGGTGACTTGCCTGCTTGGTACAAAGGTTGCTGATTTCTCAAGGCATCTAGATAGATTTATGTGAAGTGCTGGGGAGGAGCCGGTGGTCGTGGTACATGTAGGCACCAATGACATATGGAACGGTAGGTGAGACGTCCTGGAGGCCAAATTGAGTCTGCGAGGAAAGAGGCTGAAATCTGGGACCTCTATGGTGGCATTCTCAGAAAAGCTTCCAGTTCCACGCACAGGGCCAGGTAGGCAGGCAGAGCTTCAGAGTCTCAGTGGGTGGATGAGATGATGGTGTAGAGAGGAGGCGTTTAGATTGATTAGGAACTGGGGAAACTTTGGGGATGGGGGAACCTATACAGGAAGGATGAGCTCCACCTAAACCAACGTGGAACCAGACTGCTGGCACTTAACATTAAAAAAGTTGCGGAGAAGTTTTTAAACTAAGAGATGGGGGAAAGCCAATGGCTGCAGAGGAGCTCCTGGATCGGACAGAGACTTGTCTTAGAGGAGAGACTAGTGATAGAGTTTCTAGTTCTAGTCCAGCAGAGAGGCTGGAAGAGTATAAAGTAGGGGCCAGATCAGACGAGAAGCATTCACACACACAAGAATCTGACTCATCAGAAAAGGGCAGACAAATAAACAGTGACAAGTTTTTCAAGTGCTTGTACACAAATGCTAGAAGTCTAAATAATAGGATGGGTGAATTAGAGTGCCTCGTGTTAAAGGAGAATATTGACATAATAGGCATCACAGAAACCTGGTGGAGTGAGGACAATCAATGGGACACAATCATTTCAGGGTACAAAATATATCGGAAGGACAGAGCAGGTCATAAGAACGGCCATACCGGGTCAGACCAAAGGTCTATCCAGCCCAGTATCTCTCTACCGATAGTGGCCAATGCCAGGTTTCCCAGAGGGAGTGAACCTAACAGGCAATGATCAAGTGATCTCTCTCCTACCATCCATCTCCATCCTCTGACAAACAGAGGCTAGGGACACCATTCTTTACCCATCCTGGCTAATAGCCATTTATGGACTTAGCCACCATCAATTTATCCAGTTCCCTTTTAAACATTGTTATAGTCCTAGCCTTCACAACCTCCTCAGGTAAGGAGTTCCACAAGTTGACTGTGCGCTGTGTGAAGAAGAACTTTCTTTTATTTGTTTTAAACCTGCTGCCTATTAATTTCATATGGTGACCCCTAGTTCTTGTATTATGGGAATAAGTAAATAACTTTTCCTTATCCACTTTCTCAACATGACTCATGATTTTATATACCTCTATCATATCCCCCCTTAGTCTTCTCTTTTCCAAGCTGAAGAGACCTAGTCTCTTTAAACTTTCCTCATATGGGACCCTCTCTAAACCCCTAATCATTTTAGTTGCCCTTTTCTGAACCTTTTCTAGTGCTAGAATATCTTTTTTGAGGTGAGACCACCACATCTGTAAACAGTATTCGAGATGTGGGTGTACCATGGATTTATATAAGGGCAATAATATATTCTCAGTCTTATTCTCTATCCCCTTTTTAATGATTCCTAACATCCTGTTTGCTTTTTTGACCGCCTCTGCACACTGCGTGGACATCTTCAGAGAACTATCCACGATGACTCCAAGATCTTTTTTCCTGACTCGTTGTAGCTAAATTAGCCCCCATCATATTGTATGTATAGTTGGTTATTTTTTCCAAGGCTCTTACATAAATTATATTATTATGGGATAAGAGGGAAGATATTTTCATGGATTGAGAACTGGTTAAAAGACAAGGAACAAAGGGTAGGAATAAATGGTAAATTTTCAGAATGGAGAGGAGTAACTAGTGATGTTCCCCAAGGGTCAGTCCTATGACCAATCGTATTCAACATATTCATAAATGATCTGGAGAAAGGGGTAAACTGTGAGGTGGCAAAGTTTGCAGATGATACTTGTGACGATGCAGTTCTGGTGGGACCCAACTGAGAGTGACAAATCGCTTAAAACAGGGCAGTTACAGCCCAAGGCTGGGATTTTTCCACCTCTAAGGCAAACCAAACCAAACCAGCCAGACAAAGAGGGCTTTGGTTTCACCCCACTGGTTAACCACAAGTCACACAAGCAATTTCCTTAGACACTCCAGTCTTCCAGTATCACCACCCGTGCACTCGTCCTGGGGATGAATGGTTATGAAAACCAACACCCCAATAAAAGACAAAGGTTCTCTCGATCCCAAAGAATCAAGCCCCAGACCCAGGTCAATATACACATCAGATCTTACCCACAAATCATGCTGTTGCCAATCCTTTAGAATCTAAAATCTAAAGGTTTATTCATAAAAGGAAAAAGATAAAGATGAGAGCTAGAATTGGTTAAATGGAATCAATTACATGCAGTAATGGCAAAGTTCTTAGTTCAGGCTTGTAGCAGTGATGGAGTAAACTGCAGGTTCAAATCAAGACTCTGGAGTACATCCTCCTCTGGGATGGGTCAGTCAGTCCTTTGTTGAGAGCTTCAGTTTGTAGCAAAGTTCCTCCAGAGGTAAAAAGCAGGATTGAAAACAAGATGGAGATGAGGCATCAGCCTTTTATAGGCTTTTCCAGGTGTAAGAACACTTCTTTGTTCTTACTGTGGAAAATGACAGCAAAATGGAGTCTGGAGTCACATGGGCGAGTCCCTGCATACTTTGCTGAGTTACAAGGCGTATCTGCCTTCTCTCAATGGGTCAGTTGAATAGCTGATGGACCTTAATGGGCCATCAAGCAGGCTAAGCAGAGCTAACACCAAGTTGTCTGGGATGTCTCCCAGAAGCACAGCATAAGTTTGAAATACACACAGGATAGAGCCAATACTCATAACTTCAACTACAAAATGATACATACATATAGACACCATAATTATAACCAGCAACCCATAAACTGGTCTTGGACACCTTAGATGACACCCTGTACATAAGATTTGGTGCCACTACAGGACCTTGGTTGCAACCATGTTCTATATGGTCCCAGATTATATCAATAACGTCACAATACTAAACTGCTCAAGATAGTTAAGACCAAAGCAAATTGTGAAGAACTTCAAAAAGATCTCACAAAACTAAGTGACTGGGCAACAAAATGGCAAATGTGTATAAATGTCAAGTGATGCAGATTGGAAAAAATAACCCCAACTATACATACAATGTGATGGGGGCAAAATTAGGCTAATCAGGAAAAAGATCTTTTTGTCATTGTGGATAGTTCTCTGAAGACATCCAGCAGTGTGCAGCGGAAGTCAAAAAAGCAAACAGGATGTTAGGAATTATTTAGAAAGGGATAGACAGTAATACAGAGAATATCTTATTGCCCTTGTATAAATCAATGGAAATAACTAATTTAGACCCCATCATTTTATATGTATATTTAGGATTATGTTTGCCAATGGGCTGCAATATGTGTTATCCTGACATCTAGCACTGCTGAGATCCTGCATTCAATAATATCCCTGCCCTTCCTGTTCCCGTTCTCCACTGAGCCCCACGCTTATGTTTCCAGCTTCCCCAGGACTCTGTCTCTGGACCCATCTGTCAGCAAGAAGCAGTGCCAGGGAGACTTCGATTTCTGGGACGTGGATTTACTTTCTGTGTGTTTTAGGAGACTCTTTGAAATTGAGTGTCTGTGACATTAAGCACAGTACAATCTGGACTGTTAACAGCTGTGTCCCCTCAGTTCCCCAAGCTGGCGTGCCTTTTACACTGCTCTACTGTGAGAGCAGCCACTCCTGGGCAGTTCACACGCAGTCTTGAAGCGGGTATGAAAATTCATCTTCCATACCTAGAAGAAATGATTTGGATAGGGAATGTTTAGACAGACACAATCAGGTTTATTTTTTATTTTGGCTTTTGGATCTCCTCTATGCTATCCCAGACGCTTTTGTTTGCTTGTAAGCTTTAAGCTGAACCCCCAAGAAAGCTATTTTGGGTGCTTACAAAAATTTTCTTTTAAGATCTAGCAAAAGCCTAAGTTCCAGATGTATTGTTTTCCTTTTCAATTTTAATAAAATTTACCTCTTTTAAGAACAGGATTGGATTTTTGGTGTCCTAAGAAGTTTGTGTGTGTTGTTTGATTAGCTGGTAGCCACAGCTAATTTCCTTTGTTTTCTTTCTCAGCTCTTTCCGGGAGGGGAGGTGAAAGGGCTTGAGGGTGCCCCAGAGGGAAGAATTCTCAAGTGCTCCTTCCTGGGTCCAAGAGTTTGGGGGTTTTTTGCATTTGGGTGGTGGCAGCATTTACCAAGCCAAGGTCAGAGAAAAGCTGTAACTTTGGGGCTTTAGTACAAGCCTAGAGTGGCACAAATTAATTTGTAGAATCCTGTCGGGCCCCCACTTTCTGCACTCAGAGTGACAGAGTGGGGATTCAGCCCTGACACATACTATGAACAAAATTGATCATAATTTTCTAGACGAGTGAACATAGGGGAACAAACTAGCACAGTGTCTGTGTGTTCCCAACATATATGTGGGTATTATAGTCCTGCACAAGCAAGGTGTTCGGCATCTTCAAACACCTGAGGAACCGGTCCTGGGAATTCACTGGTTTATTAAGTGACACTGTATGGAATTGAGAGACACTTTATATTATTATTTTATTATAAATACTGTGGCAAATTGCCGGTACTGTTATGCTGGGTCTCGCGCTTTCTCTTCTTTGGGGAAGGTTCAGGGCAGGAGAGTGTTTTACCAAACCTCTCCCTACTACATGCCCGAGGTATCTGGCCTCAGCTAGTCCTGTCACGCACTTGAGAGGGTTAGCAGTGAGACCGGCCTTTCGCAGGGCGTCCAGCACTGCTTCTACTTTTCCTAGGTGCATTTCCCAGTCAGGGCTATGTATGACTATGTCGTCTAGATAGGCGGTGGCATACTTGGCATGGGGTCGTAGTAACTTATCCATAGGTCGTTGGAATGTTGCAGAGGCCTCATGGAGTCCGAAAGGGAGCACAGTGTATTGAAACAGGCCATCGGGTGTAGAGAAGGCAGTCTTTTCCTTGGCATCCTTGGCCAGGGGAATTTGCCAATGTCCTTTGGTCAGATCCAGAGTGATTAGGTATCAGGCCTTGCCTAACTGATCAACTAGCTCGTCAGTGCGTGGTATCGGGTAGGCATTGAAGTGGGATACTTCATTCAATTTCTGGAAGTCGTTACAAAACCTCAGGGTGCCATCAGGCTTGGGGACTAGGACGATCGGACTGGACCACTGACTGTGGGATTCTTCAGTGACCCTGAGTTCCAGCATCTTCTTCACTTCCATCCTAATTTCTTCCCTTTTAGCTTCCGGTATTCGGTATGGTCTTAACGTCACCCTTACTCTGGGGCTGATGACAATATGATGTTGGACTAGTGTCGTTCGTCCCGGTTGTGTACAGAATACGTCCTGATTCCGGTGGATCATTTCAATGACCTCTGTTCGTTGTTCTGGGGTTAATTCAGGAGATATCTTTACCTGTCCCCGAGGGTCGTCTGTCTGAGGTGGAGCTCCTCGAATGACCAGACACGTCTCTCGTTCATGCCAGGGCTTCAGTAAGTTGACGTGGTAGATTTGCTCTGGCTTTCGGTGGTCTGGTTGTCTAACCTTATAGTTCACTTCCCCAATGGCTTCCACTGTCTCTCATGGTCCGTGCCAGCTGGCTAGAAGTTTGCTTTCTGCTGTCGGCACTAACACCATCACCCGTTCCCCTGGCTGAAATCTCCGTACTTTCGCCCGACGGTTGTAATATGTCCGCTGGGCCTCTGGTGCTTTTTCCAAATGTTCCCGTACTATCGGAGTTACTCGAGTTATTCGCTCTCTCATCTGTGTCATGTGCTCAGTGACATTCTTTCCTGGGTTGGGTTGTTCCTCCCAGTCTTCCTTGGCGATATCTAATATTCCGCATGGGTGGTGTCCATATAATAGTTCAAAGGGAGAAAAACCCGTGGACGCCTGGGGGACTTCCCGTATAGCGAACATTAAATACGGTGGAAGGGTATCCCAGTCTTTTCCATCCTGTGCTACCACCTTCCGGATCATACTTTTAAGGGTACGATTAAATCGCTCGACCAGTCCATCTGTTTGTGGATGGTAGACTGAGGTCTGTATGGCCTGGATGCGGAGCAGGGCACATAAGTCTTTCATTAGTTTTGACATGAACGGGGTTCCTTGGTCTGTCAGGATCTCCTTAGGGATGCCCACTCTGGTGAATACCTGTAGTAGTTCCTTTGCTATTGCCTTGGATGTGGGGTTTCTTAAAGGAATGGCCTCTGGATACCGCGTGGCATAGTCAAGGATGACTAGTGCGTTTCGGTGGCCCCGTGCCGATTTTTCTAATGGGCCCACTATGTCCATGGCTATCCTCTCGAAAGGGACGTCAATAATAGGCAAAGGTACTAATGGGGCCCGCAAGTGAGGTCGGGGGCTATGCAACTGGCATTCAGGGCTGGAGGCACAATAACGCTGGACTTCTGCTCGTATCCCTGGCCAATAAAACCTCCTTAGGATTCTATCTAGTGTCTTGTCTACCCCTAGATGTCCCCCAAATAGATGGCTGTGAGCTAACTCTAGTACTGCCCTTATGTGTTTCCGTGGGACTAAGAGTTGCTCTACTTCTTCCCCTCGTATTTGCTCTATTCTGTACAAAAGATCGCGTTTGAGCACATAATATGGCCTTGGGCCTTTGATCTTTCCTTCCACAGGTACACCATTCACTTCCACTACCTCCTCCTTCACGTTTGCATATAACGGATCATCGGCCTGATCCTGCCCAAAAGTCTCACGTGCAGTACCCAACTGACCTAATTCTAGGGGGCCTATTTCTACTCTTCCCCCTGGGGTGCTCCCACTTGGGCTAGGAACCGCCTCCGAGTCTTCCTTGGCCTGAATTATCTCCTGCTCTCCTGAGCGGGTTCGCTTACCCACAAGGGAAGTTTTTTGATTCTCTGCTAGAATCCTGGTCCCTAATCTTTTATCTGCCCTTCGTTCTCACCTAGACTTTCGGGGTTTCCCAGGGGATGAGAATAACCCTGGAGCAAATTTGGCAAACATTGGGCTGATGCTATCTGTAGATGCCTCCGTCTCAGCCTGGGGGTTGCTACCCTCCCCTGGCTCTATTGGGGTAAGTAAGCTCTTAAACCCGGGGAAGTCTACCAATTAAAACAGGGTAGGGGAGCTTGGGGACCACCCCTGCAGAAACCCTGGTAGTATTCCCCTGGATCTCAATCTGCACCGGGATTGTAGGGTAAAAATTCACAGTGCCATGTATGCACGTTACCCCTGTGTTTTTGGCCCGGGTTAGTTGGTCTGTTCCCACCAACTTCCCTGAGACCAGCGTGACAGCACTCCCGGAATCTATTAATGCTATGGTCTTTATACCATTCATTTTTACTGGTCTGGTATATCCATATGAGGTCATTGTGACCCCTACCAGACCGATTAGGCCACATTGCTCCCCGTAATTCCCCAGATTACACTGCATAGGTTCTTCCTTGTTAGGGCATTGGGCTGGTATATGCCCCAATTCCCCACACTCATAACACCGCCCCCTTATTCTGGTTGTCACCCTCTGCCTGGGACTGTTTGGTCGGCCCCCCACCTCTCTTCCCAAACCCCCAAGGTCCCTTCCTGGCCTCGAGCCATTCCTCGGTGTCTTTCCTCCCGGTTACAGTTCTCCTATAGTTCTCGAAAGCCCAGGGCCTTGGGTTTGGGGTTGGCTTCCTGCATTGCCGTGTCTCCCTGCCTGGGGTCTGGAACAGTTCGCGGGCTGCCAGCTGTCTTTCCACGAGGGAGACCAACTCATCATAGGTAGAGGGATCATTCTGGCCAACCCAAGACCTGAGACCTGGTGGTAGCCCCCTCATATACCGGTCCAATACCAGAACCTCCATCATCTTCTCAGAGCTAAGGGCCTCAGGGCGCAGCCATTTCTGGGTCAGGTGTATCAGGTCAAACAATTGTGATCGGGGTGTCTTGTCCTCCGTATACCGCCACTCATGGAACCTCTGGGCTCGCAATGTCGTTACTCCGAACCTGGCCAGGATCTCTGCCTTCAGCTGGGAATAATCTGCTGCAGCCTCTGCAGCCATATCGTAATTGACCTTCTGGGCTTTCCCACACAGGAATGGGGCAAGGATACCAGACCACTGATCTCGGGGCCAGGCCTCCCGCAGGGCTGCTCTTTCAAAAGTCAGGAGGTTTGCCTCCACATCATCCTCCCGTGTCATTTTCTGTAGGCAATGGCTAGCCCGTAAGGTCCGGGTCCCTTCACAGTTGCGATTCTGCTCCATAAGGGCCTTCATCTGGTTCACCAGGTCTTTCAGCAGGGCTTGGTCTTGAGCAGCCTGACTCATCAACAGATGATTGGTCCTGCTGCATTCTAGTCACCTCCTGTTGGGCGGTTGCTTGGACTCGGGCAGTCTCCTGCTGGGCCACGGTGGCTTGTATAAGGGCCTTGACCACGTCGTCCATCTTAAGGATAGGAGGGTTTTGCCCTAAGTCCTAAGTCCCCAGCGCGCAGATCCCACTCCTGACACCACGTGTGGCAAATTGCCGGTAATGTTATGCTGGGTCTCGCGCTCTCTCTTCTTTGGGGAAGGTTCAGGGCGCCATTGCTTGCCTGTGAATCGGTATTTTAATTACCCCACTAGTGTCCTTGAGGAGGGGAGTGGAGAGGGAGGGACCTGGGCCCGCCCTCTACTCCAGGTCCCAGCCCAGGGGCCCTGAGGTTAGTGGTGAACCACTTGAACTGATGGATCCTTCCCCTAGGCTACTTCCCGCTCCTACCCTTCAGCTTGTGGGGGCTTCCTGCCCTCCCTCTGTACAAGCCAGGTGCCCTTTACCTAGGGTCTTGGACTTCTTAGCCCACTGCAGCACTTCTCCAAACTTTCCTCTGTTTCCCTTCAAACTGTTCTCTGCTCCAACACCAATCCCCTCTGCTCCAGCTCCTTCCCTGTCTGATTGGAGCAAGGGTCTTTATCAGGTGACTGACTGCTGGGGCTCTAATTGGCTTCAGGTGCTCTAGTTAATCTATAGCAAACTTTCTTCCCTCTACAGGGAATAAGGCTCCCTTCTAACCCTCTCCTGCTGCCCTCTGGCCAGGCTGTATCACACTGTGTACTGAGAACTCCAAGGCTTTTCCATGCCATGTGCTGTGAAGCTTGTGTTTGGGACACAGGAATTAGAAGCCACTTGGCAAAAGGAATATAAAGGGCAGCTGCATCATCTCCATTTTGTCTTCAATCCCCCTTCCTACCTCTGGAGCAACTTCTCTACAAACTGAAGGCTTGAACAAAGGACTGAATAATGTGGATGTGTACCAGAGAGCCTTTCAAGCCAGAAACTCACCAATACTGCTAAGAACCAGATGTATAGATTTCTGAATGTGTCTGACTGCTTTCCCATTTAACAACTCCCTTTTTCTTTTTCTTTTATAATAAACCTTTAGTTTAGATGCTTTCTTGCTTATAAACCTTTAGTTTAGATGCCAATGATTGGCTGGCATCGTAGTATTTTGAGTAAGATCCAAACCTATACTGACCTGGTAATGTGGCTGACTCTGGGGTCAGAAGAACACTTTGTTTATGTGAGTAGAGTTTTTAAATAACCTCTCACTGTGCTGGACCTAGGTGCTGATTGGGAGTCAGAGAACTGGAATGCAATAAAGGGGGCCGTGTGATTTCTTTTTTCAGTTTCTCGATAACCCGTGTGGGGGATCAGAAGCACAGTTGGTGACTGGTTGGTGAGTTTAACTTCCGTGTTAACCACCAGTTTGGGGAGCCTCTGCTCTCCCTTTTTCAGCCTGCCCTGGTCTTGGCATTTTCAGTGAGGACTAGCCCAGGCACACTGGGTCACACTAAGTATTAAAGTTAAATTAATAGAATGTTTTTTTATGACAAAGTTTTATGAAATCAACGGAACTCCTTTGTTTTCTTTCATCTGAGCAGGGTTTCCATTTTCCAAACCTGATGTGATCTCCCAGCTGGAACAAGGGGAAGAGCCGTGGGTCTCAGACCTGCAGGGTTCAGAGGGAAAACATACCCTGAGATCTTCCTGCAGAGGTGAGGAAACATTAAACCAACTCTGAGTGTGAAAGTGCCTGAAGGAAACATCTGGGATGCCCTACCAAGCCCTTGAGAGGTCTCAGTTCATTATTGTTGCCAGCAGGGGTAATATTCTCAGGGTAATTATAGCTCATGGCTTCCCGTAGATTCTAGCAGACACCAGGCAGTAGCTTCCTCCCTTCCCCCTGAGAATTTGGATGGCATTTGAAAGCCAAATTGATCCCTTCCTCTCTCCTGTTTTGGGGAAGAGTATGGGGGAGTTCAGTTTGTGATTTTTATTTGACCTCCCTCCAGCACTTAGGTTGTTTTAGCTTTTCACTTTTCATCCCTGTTTGATGTTTCTGTCTTTTTCACAGCAGGTGATGCAATGGCATGTGAGAAAGAGGAGCAGAATTCTCAGCAGAAAAATGTTCAGCAAGTGGATAAACACAGAGCATTATTGCAAAGATCAAAAAGCAATGTGTCCAGGAGTCATGAGGAGGAAAAATCCTGTGAGATTCAGCACAGACCAGAGAGAGAACAAGGAAACCAGCCGGGGGTGAAAATGGGTAAACGTATTTCCTCTGAGGGAACTCAGAAGGACCTCAAGGAAACCACAACAAAGCAGGAAATCATCATTGGAAAGAGAAAAAATACATGCACAGAGTGTGGAAAAAACTTATGTGACTACTCAGCCCTTCTTAATCATCAGAGAATCCACACAGGGGACAGGCCCTACGAATGCTGTGAGTGTGGGAAAACCTTCAGTCGCCGATCAGACCTTTCTAAACATCAGAGAATCCACAAAGGGGACAGGCCCTACGAATGCCGTGAGTGTGGGAAAACCTTCACTAGCAGCTCACACCTTTTTAGACATCAGAGAATCCACACGGGGGACAGGCCCTACGAATGCAGTGAGTGCGGGAAAAGCTTCACTAGCAGCTCAGACGTTTCTAAACATCAGAGAATCCACACAGGGGACAGGCCCTACGAATGCCGTGAGTGTGGGAAAACCTTCAATCGCAGATCAGCCCTTTCTGTTCATCAGAGAATCCACACAGGGGACAGGCCCTACGAATGCCGTGAGTGTGGGAAAACCTTCACTAGCAGCTCACACCTTTTTAGACATCAGAGAATCCACACGGGGGACAGGCCCTACGAATGCAGTGAGTGTGGGAAAAGCTTCACTAGCAGCTCACACCTTTCTGTTCATCAGAGAATCCACACAGGGGACAGGCCCTACGAATGCCGTGAGTGTGGGAAAAGCTTCACTCAAAGATCAAACCTTTCTGAACATCAGAGAATCCACACGGGGGAAAGGCCCTATGAATGCCGTGAGTGTGGGAAAAGCTTCACTCAAAGATCAAACCTTTCTGAACATCAGAGAATCCACACGGGGGAAAGGCCCTACGAATGCCGTGAGTGTGGGAAAAGCTTCACTCAAAGATCAAACCTTTCTGAACATCAGAGAATCCACACGGGGGACAGGCCCTACGAATGCCATGAGTGTGGGAAAACCTTCAATCGTAGATCAGCCCTTTCTGTTCATCAGAGAATCCACACAGGGGACCGGCCCTACAAATGCATTGAGTGTGGGAAAACCTTCACTCAAACATCAACCCTTTCTGTTCATCAGAGGAGCCACACAGGGGACAGGCCCTACGAATGCCGTGAGTGTGGGAAAAACTTCACTACCAGCTCACACCTTTCTAGACATCAGAGAATCCACACCGGGGAACAGGCCCTACGAATGCCGTGAGTGTGGGAAAACCTTCTCTTGGCACTCAGCTCATATTAGCCATCAGAGAATCTGCAAGGGCAGTGAACACCATAAAACCCTCTAGGGCAGGGGTCCCCAACCATTTCAGGACCAGGGACCGGTCATGCCTGCGGAGGGAGCGCTCCTCCCGCGGCTCGGGTAGACCTCCCGCAGGCACGCCTGCGGGAGGTCCACCAGCGGACGGTTCGCTTGTCACGGCTCAGCTGGACTGCCCGCAGGCATGCCTGCGGAAGCTCAACCGGAGCCGGTGGACCTCCCGCAGGCGTGCCTGCGGGCGGTCCAGCTAAGCCGCGCGACCAGCGAACCGTCCGCAGTAATGCCTGCGGGGGGTCCACCGGAGTCCCGGGAGCAGCGGACCTCCCGCAGGAGCCCCCCGCCACCGAATTACCGCCGAAGACCGGGCTGGTGGGGGGGGCTCCCAGCCGCGGGCCTTCGGGGCACTTCGGCGGCGGGTCCCGGAACAGAAGGGGCCCCCCGCCGCCGAAGACCGGGCTGCGCTTCGATGGCGGCGGGTCCCGCTTCTACCCCCCCCCGGCCCGGCCGCCGCTTCTCCCCGCCCCCGGCCTCCCCCCCACGCCCGGCCGCCGCTTCTCCCCCCCCCGGCCCCGGCCGCCGCTTCTCCCCCCCCGCCCCCGGCCCCGGCCGCCGCTTCTCCCGGCCCCGGCCCCGGCCGCCGCTCCTCCCCCCCCCCGCCCCCGGCCGCCGCTTCTCCCCCCCCGCCCCCGGCCCCGGCCGCCGCTTCTCCCCCCCCCGCCCCCGGCCCCGGCCCCTGCTTCTCCCCCCCCGCCCCGGTCCCGGTCCCGGCCCCGGCTTCTCCCCGGCCCCGGCCTCTCCCCCCCCCGCCTGGCCCCGGCCCCGGCCCCGGCCGCCGCTTCTCCCCCCCCCGCCTGGCCCCGGCCCCCACTTCTCCCCCCCCCGGCCCCGGCCCCGGCCCCCGCTTCTCCCCCCCCCGGCCCCGGCCCTGGTCCCGGTCCCGGCCTCGGCTTCTCCCCGGCCTCGGCCTCTTACCGAGCGCGTCGCCGGTAGGGCCTGAGCTCCGTCCCGCTCAGAGCCGCGTGGTGAGGGGGCGGGGCTGTGAGCTCCACGCCGAGCGGAGGCAGCTGCCCCGCCCCCTCCCCACGGCGCTCGGGGCGGGGCTCAGGGGCTCGGCCGGAGTCTCGGCGCTTGATGCGCTGAGGCTCCCGGAGAGGGGCGGAGGCGGGAGCCTCCGCTCTTCTCTTGGGGGCCCCTGCGGAGCCCGGAGCAAATTGCCCCCTTTGTCCCCCCCTCTGGGCGGCACTGGGCTCGGGTAGACCTCCCGCAGGCGTGCCTGCGGGAGGTCCACTGGGTCGGTTCGCGGCCCGGTTTGTAAGAGGCCGCGGACCGGTACCGGGCCGCGGACCGGGGGTTGGGGACCCCTGCTCTAGGGCTATCAATTTTTTTTCTTTCATACTTTTCCTGATTCCCACATAATAACTTTTTTAATCTGTTTGAACTGTTTGCAGCACTGTTATCCCTCAGCTTGGCCAGATGAGTGGCCCATTTATGCCTTTTGTAGTTTGCCTTCTTTTGAGGTGGGCCCATTTGTCCTTTCTATTAACTAAATTATCCCACAAGTAACTGGAGTGTGTCCTTCTTATGAGGAACCAGAGAGCATCACATTTATACCTTTCCTCCTATTGCAAAGTGATTGTTAGAGTCGCCAGTGATACAGATTGAATCCTTGCCAGTTGTTCTCACGTTGCTCTGGGTTGTGCTAAAGAGCAGTTACATTGGGAATTTTTCATGTTATAGTTAAATAAAGAGGAGCAGGGGAAAAAAGTGTCATTTCAGCCTCTGTGACACTGGAAGGAGATGGGGTGGTTCAGAGATTCCCTCCTTCCCCATCACTCCAGAACTGTTACATTTTGGCTTCTCTGTGCAGAGTTTATTTTCATCACATTCTATCCCTCCACTTCTCAAAATGTCATATGAGGAAGAGTTCTCAGCTGTCCGTGCTTGGAGATGATGCTTTGATTTCTTTCCTCCTATATCAGAGTCGCTATGACTGGAGATGAAAGTGTCAAAGACCTGGAAGGGGAATTTAAATGAATCCCAAACATAGTGTGATTATTTGGCATTTAAATTCCAGGTTTCATCTATTGGTAAAGCCACTTCTGGCAAGAGGACTATTTTGTCCCCCATTATGGGATGCTGGGATGCTTACAATTTTGTAAATAATATAACTGACTATTGAGAGAGTGCTGAGTGAAGCTGCTTTGAATGGATCAGAGGAGAATGTGATGGGAGAATCTCTTGTCCTGATTCTAACTAATCAGATGTAACCTGCTCTGGAATTTCTCTTGATACTTTCATTGCCATGTATTCTGTCTCTCTGTGATGTGGGTTTCTCTCTTTCCTGAAGGCTGTTTGCTCACCCATTTGGATATTAGTTCAGTTCGATAGGACGTAGCTCAGATTTCTTGGAGAATGGAAGACAAATGACCATTTCCTAAAATCCTCATTTGTCACTTCAGCTTTGCTTTTTCCCACCCCTCCATGATGACAGTTCAAGTGCAGTTCTGTCAACAGTGGAGAACTCTCCAATTTACTGCACATGCTAACAAAGAAACAGCAGTGATTTAAAATCTCTATTCGGAAATGGTGAACAACAGCAGAAGCCCAATTAACTGAAGGAAGTGTATATGATCACAGTGGAGTTCAATTATTTAAGTCAGTATTTTCTCAGATGATTTGGGGAGAGAATTCCACATTAAGTGATTTTTAACTTGGCAAAGTGCCCATGTATTTGGTTCCCGAAGCATTTTTGTAACCCATGCCCCACAGAAGATCTTTCCTATTCGGAATGCTCCCCTTCATGATGCAGGTGTTGAGGAAAGAGAAGTGGTATTTTTGTTCAATTTATCCTTAATAGATGCAAAAAATGTGTATAAAATGAAATCAGTGTTGGAAATCTAATAGCAGCAGAAAAATAGCTATTTTTAAATAGAAATTCTAGCTCTGGTAATGAAGATTCTGATCCAGGCCTGTATCCAGTCCCTTGCCTGGACCCGTGTCACCAAATTAAAGAAAAGCTGGGCATGTTTCCGGAAGCCATTGCTTACGACACAGCTGAGATTTTGAGTGGTTTTGTAAAGGATTCTACTTCTGAGAAGTGTAAATTTACCCTAAAAAGGGCAAGGAAACAAAGGGCATCAGGAATGTATGTTTTTTCGGATGAGGCAAGAAAAGGGAGTAGCATTGTCCCCCTTGGGTAGCCCCTGTTCAATTCCAGGTCAGAAAGCAAAACTCTTCTGCAAGAATATCCAAAAAATATTGTGTTTCACTTCACTTCATAAGTACAGTTGTGTGGCAATTAAATGATGACCCTAAAATTTCATAAAAGCAAAGAACGCTGAACAAAAAAGTGTGGGAAATACGGCTGTATCTGAGAAAATGGCTTGGAATGAAGGAAGACAAAAATTGATCGGTTGAGAGAAAAGACCCTGTTTCCCCCTAGTTTGGAACGTCTCTCACAACTACTGGAATAGAAAAGTTAAACAAATGGTGCTCTATTGTTGCAAAGGAGATTGAAGTGAGGCCATTTTCTCCAGATAAAAGAAAATGGTCATGTCAGGAGTGGGATTTGAAACCACGTCTCTATGCAGAAACCAGAACACCCAAGAGAGAGGAAAAAAGAGTCTTAAAACTGGCACTTTGGACCAGTCCACAATCCTAACGCTACAAAGAATGTGACTTATCAACCCTAGTTTTCATCATATTTGATGACACTCTTTAGGGAGGCCAAGATGGCACATCTCTTTCAACTCCTAGAGACCTTCTCCAACACAGCTGATTTTTAGGCACACTCACCCGGACCTAAATTTACACGTTTCCTGGAGTTCCATGAGTTCCGCAGTGTTGGAATCTCCCTGCTCACGTTTTAAGTGAACAAAAGATGGGTGCTGGCATTCGGAGACCCTCAAAATCCTGCCCTGGAGGCCAGACAGTTAAGCAACCAGCATCCACAACCTCTACCATGATAGCATCCTGTCTGGCAACAACTCACTTATCAATAGCTGGGGTCTGAAATCCTCATTTCTTTGTTGTTCTATCACTGTAGTCTCCACTTTCCTGTTGCTTGTCTGCATAATCTCTGTCTGGTTCTCTGATTGTTTCTGTCTGCTGCATAATTAATTTGTTGGGTGTAAAGCAATTCAGGTGGTGGGGTATAACTGGTTAGATAATCATGTTACAATATGTTAGGATTGGTTACATTTCAGTAAAATGATTGGTTAAGGTATAGCTAAGCAGAACTCCAGTTTTACTATATAGTCTGCAGTCAATGAGGAAGTAACGGGGGGAATGGGAATGAGGGTTGGGGAATTGGAGTTATGTTTTGCTAAGGGGTGGAATAGGAAGAGGGAATGGGAACAGGGACATAGACAAGACTCTGTGGTGTCAGAGCTGGGAAGGGCGATGCCGAGGAAGGAAATAGGAATCATTGCTTGCTGGAAGTTTACCCCAATAAACATTGAATTGTTTGCACCTCTTGAACTGCGGGTATTGCTGCTCTCAGGTCATGCGAGAAGGACCAGGGAATGGGAGGGTGATGTACGTCTTTCAGGGTGTGAAAAACCCTGGAATCAGTATAATTAAGCTGCCCTAAGCCATGGTTAGATAGTGCTAAATGAAAGGAAAAATTGTTCTGTCAATGTAGCTATTACAGGGATGGAAAACCCCTCCACTCACTGTAGCAACTGTCTACTCCACAGTGCTGTAGCAGTGTCACAGCAACATTTTAAGTGTAGACAGCCTCAGAGTGAGACCAGGTCTGGCTCTGTGGATGTTCCGGCACTACAACAAGAGCAGTGACAATACACGAATGCTTCCGTAGTTGGCAGGATTCAAACTTGCCTGGGGAGACCCCAGTGGATTTCTAGTCCATCGCCTTAACCACTCGGCCATAACTACTTGATGTATAGGTGCTTCACTACACAATGATTCTGTTCTCACTGAATTGTCACTTCAAATTGCTCAGACCAGCTCCCCCAGCACACTCCTGGCTGTGCATTAGTGTAAGTGTGTCCATGGCTGAACAACAGGAGTTCCTGCCCATTTCCCTTCCGGCTGGAGCATGATTAGAGAGTGTTTGTGGTTAATGACATTGCTATAGATTGTTGTTCATTCCCCACACTGACAATTCAGACCGTCCCGTTCCTCTTCGAATCTCCATCAGATCATGCCAATAGCCGGAGTCAGGATTTCTCTGGGGCACTGAAATGTTTCAGGGGGTTGGTGCGTGAGCTCAGCCTTGCATCCATCCCTGATGTTTCATGGACTAACAACAGGAACGTAAAGAAAGAGCTGATCCAATATCTTACTGTCAGAGGTGATGGTGGCCTCGTCCCCTCTGCATGACCATTGCCATTGCAGGAGAGAAGGTTTCAATGGAATCGAATGCCCTGGCTCAAACAAGAGACACAGGGAGGTTTTGCTGTTCATGGATCTGTGCAAAGGAAATTGTGTCTGTGTGAAATTGAGGAGGGAAATGAAATGTCCCCATGGTGGCCCAATGCCCTAAGGAATGTGGGCGATGGACTCCGGCTGGGAAATGATTTCACAGGATCAATGTATCGCCCTGATTAAAAGCTATGGCTAAAAGGCAGCCACTGTTGTTAGTACCTGAACCTGTGTAGGGACGCCCGAGTGGGTATCAAGTCCATTGCCTCAACCAGGGGTAGTCGATTATTTTATCAAGATTCAAATTTCTTGGTCAAGGTATAGTCAATGTATAGACGCCAGAGAAAATAAGACACTGATGATGATAAGAAGAATATAGAAATATTTTGCCGTCACTATGGGCATAACTATGATAATTGTTTTGTGTTTCACTCTTTATGGCACCACCTTCCTTCCCTTTAGACTTCTAGTTTACCAAAGGTAAAACTAAACATCTCTTCAGATACCAGGGAGTGTTTGTGTTCATTCCTGCTAGCTACACAGGGATTTGATGTAGCTGCTTTGAGTCCTCCGGCTTTGCTGGGATAAGTAACATTTCAGGCTGTCACTGAACTGAAGGAGGGAGATCATTTTTTGACAGATTATGCCTCCTCTTAAAGGTGTTTGTCTGGCAGCCTTGGTTCCCAGGTCTCTCCCGAGGGAAGAAAGTTTCTGTGCAAAATACCAAACCTTTTAACAGAGCGGAGGGAAAGGCAACGGCCACATGATGAGGCCAATATGTACCACAACATGATTCTTTTATGTGGGATGACATCACCTTTCAATGGGGTTCTGGGGGGAAGGAAAAGCAGCAATGGCGAGACTGAGTGGGCTCCTTTCTGGCTGACATGGTGGGCTGTGGGGGGGTGGGGTTGGGAGTTGCCTATAAGCCGTAAGTGGACTTGGTGCAGTGAAAACCGCTGCTCCATTCTGGCTGACCTGGGGGTGCCATTGATGACATGGGAGTGGGGGCAGGGCGCTGGCTGTGAGCAAATGGGATCCAGGAAGCCCCAGCCTGCCCCTCCAAGGGCCAAGTCTTCTTCTTCTCTCCTGCCACGGGGAGCCCGGCCTTAAGCCTGCCCAGCATGTGCTGCAGCTTGAGCATTAAGCCTTCCTGTGTGCCCTGGACCCCTGTGGGGCACTGTTGGGGGAAATCCCGACTGCAAATAATTCTGGCCACAAGATCAACCCATTGGGTCAAATGGGGCAAGCTGGAGGCCTGGTGCCTTAGTCCATGGGGCCAGCAGGTCAAGCCATTTTCCTGCATGTGCGGGAGGCAGCCGCTGTGGTTCGCCCTTCCTGCTCCCTGCGCTGCTGCACCCTAAAATCCCTGTCGGCCGGCAAGATGGGCTGGGAGCCTGGAGAGAGGAGGCAAAGGGGTGGCCCGAGCCCCCTTGGCCACTGCCCCTGCCCCAGGCAGCCCACAGAGACCTGATGCCTCCCCAAGTGACACAAGGAGATGTGCCAGCAGCGCTATGGCGGCTCCCTGCCCACTCTGCCCGCTCCCTCCCTGCCACACTGCTCCTGGAAGTGGCCGGCATATCCCTGCAGCCCTGAGTGCAAACGCCACAGCTGACCCGCCCCCGTATCCCGCTGCCTAGGAGCCACTGCCAGAGGGGAGTGTGTGCCAGTCACTTTGGGAGCTGTGCTGCCCGAGGTAAGCACCTCCACCCCCGACCACCTCCTGCACCCCTACCCCTGCCCCAGCACAGAGGCTCCCTGTGTCTTGAACAAGCACTTTCAAGGATTGGCCAAGAACTTCTGCTCTGTTTCTGTGAAAGAGGCACAAAAAAGGGAGCCCAACGGACAAGTTTAGTTCACACGCACAAACTGGCAGGGCCAAGCCTGGATCTCTCAGTTACTCAGAAGGCTCTTCAGCCAGCTCTTCCCAAAGGCCAGTCTCTAGAGGCTTTTGTGACATGATGTACTTCAAAATAGCTCCCTGTAGCTCACATAGTCATCATTCCTATATGGCTGTGATATGTCCTACCAACCATTCCATGTAAGTTATCATATGAAAAGTCATGATCTGCTGAAATCGGTTATTCTGCCCAAATATGTATAGCATGAGGGTGTGTGAAGTTATGCATTTTGCTGTATGGTTGTTACTGAAATAGGCTATAATTTTGCTAGTGACCCCTGCCGAGGAGGGTGTTCAACAGCCATGAATCAGCAGAGGAATTGTAATTAAGGGATTTCCAATTCAGTGACAGATGCCCAAACACAACACTGTGGGGACTGCTCAAGTCTATGACTCAGTTGCACAAGACCACACCAGGAGGATTCCCCAACCTAGTGACTCAGCAGAGCCCACCCGGACACGTCTGGGCAAGTGTCTTCTAGACACTTGAACTAAGGATATAAAATCGGAGACTGTGGCATCATGTTTTTGCCTTTCTCCTCCCCCACCTATGCTGGAAGCAGCGGGAATCCTGAGAAAATGAAGGTCATCTGAGGACAGTAATCCAGGTTTTAGGGGAAATTCTATGTATTAAGGAGGGTAACATCCAGTAGGATGAGAAAATTGCTTGACCTAACTACTGCCTAGTGTAATAAGGTGTAAAGTTTAGATTTTGCTGTGGTCATACAATGCTTAGTGCTCTGCGTTCTGCCTCAAGAGCCATGGATGCAAGTTGAGTTACGATGACCTTTTCCTTGTCTCCACATTTCTTATGTGCCTCCTTCTGACACTTGTCAGAAAAAACAACTGGTTTCTTTTGCAAGCATTTGCATTGCAAGGCAGAGGCGGTCTTCTCTGTTTCCGCAAAAGATTCACCAAAAGGTGGGAAGAGCAGACACATTTGTTAAGGCGCTACTGGGAGCTGCATCCCTAACTCCACTTTACCTGGCAGGCGAGTCACCCAGCTTAGCCACGGTGCGACTCTCTGGGACTTTTCTCCCAACCGCTCCATTTTTCATCAATGACAATCAAAAGGAAGGTGACATGACATCTGTGTGTGAACATCTCCAGGGAATCACAAGGATGTGTGGCGCAGGCTCTCGTGTTGCAGCAATTGCAGTCGAAACAACCGCCATGCCAATGCCAGTCATAGCAGCGTTTTCATCAACTCCAGGTTTGTGATTTGATTGTTTCCAATGCTTCTCTCCAAAGAAGCCTTTTCCTTAGCAAGCAATGACTTGGATACCAAGGGAGGCCTCTTCTGTTTCCTAGGCAGACACAGGAAAATGTGAGCAGAGGAGACAAAAGCCATACACCAAGGCACCACTGGGAGTTGAACCCAGGATCTCCTGTTTACTAGACAGGTGCTTTAGCCAGCTAAGCCATGGTGCCTGCATGAAGAAGGTATTTGCAACTGTTTCATTTGATGGTTCAAATCAACACCTGCAAATTCTAAAGTACAGATGTTCCCCATTTCCCTCAAGACTTGCAGACCTTGAGGTGTCTGGCTCTCTGTGCACAGAAAGCCACAGCTGAGTAGACAGAGGGCTTCTAACATGTGCCTCTCCCACCAGTCACTGTGATCATATAATGGTTAGTAAACTGTGTTTCAGTCGCAGCAACCTCAGCTCAGTTCTGAGTCATGGTAACCTTTCCTTCAGCTCCAGACTTCTCATTTGCCACTTTCCACGTGTGGTGGGCTGTCTGCCCCAAACAAGCAGGAGAAAGATTAAGGCAGCCTTGAAGAGGCTGTGCAGAACCCAGCCTATCAAGAAAGGGCTTATTGGGAGAGCCAATCAGGAGAAGGCTTGCTGGAGCAGCCCATATATAAAGAGCTGCTCAGCACAGTGAGAGTTAGTCACTCCTTGGAGTTTGAGGAGGGAGGGTTGGCTGCCATGAAGGAAGGAAGGAAGGAGCAGGGAGGGCACCATGATCAGAGTAGTGCTGGGGTAAGGGGTGCATGAGTGACCTCCTGGCTGACTACTGCCAGACTAAGGCCCTGATACAAAGGTGGAGGAAGGTTCTAGGTCTGTTGGGAAATGGTCCAGGGAAACAGATGGCAGGGTTGGAGGTTCACACCTTTTGCCTCAGTAGCCACTGACACAGGTGGCTACACCCTGGACTGCAGCTGGCCACTGAGGCAAGTGTCTGGGTAGAGGACATCCGCCCACCCCACCCAGCAGGGTGGAGAGAACTGAGTGGGGCACAGTCAGAGGGCTGTGTCCATAAGAGGACACTGAAGTCCTGAGAGCAACATGAGTCCTAATGATAGAACAGATGGTGGCCAGACGCTACTAGATGAAGGCGCACCGGTGAACCAGAGCTAATTGCTAGGAAGGTCAGCAGGAGGTGCTGCAGTGAGGCATGCCCCATGGCACCAAGACTTAGCCGCAAGGAAGGCTCTCTCTGTCTTGAACAAGCACTTAGAAGGATTCTGCTGACAGGTATTTTCTTTTTCTGAAAAGAGATACAAAAAAAGGAGCCAACAGACACACTAGGTTCAGAAAGGAAGAACTGGCAGGCCAAGCCAGGCTCTCCTGGTTAGTAGGAAGGTTCTTCAGCCAGCTCTTCCCAAAGATCACTGTCTAGAGACCTTTTAATAGCCACTGCAGATGTTCACCACAAAAGAGATGCCAAAATGGAGTTCTCCACTGCCTGCAGCCATCACGCTACCAGGAGTTCTGTGCACAGAGAGGCCCCTGCTGGTGGGAAAAGGCTTTGGTAGAGACTCTTCTGACACCAGCCGTTCTCATATAGTGTTTATCGCTCTGTGTTGTGGCTTCAGCATCCACAGATGCCAGTTCAATTGGGGGACATTTTTCCTGTCTCCACATTTGTCTAATGGCTCCTTTCAACACTTGTCACCAAAAAGACCTGTTTCTTTTGCAAGCGATGTACAGCTAGGCAAAGGCAGTCTTCTCCATTTCCTCAAAAGATCACCAAGCTGTGGGGAGAGGAGACACATTCAGTCAAGCTGGATGCTGAATCTCCTCTTTATTCAGCAGATGTCTGTTAAGGACATAAATCTACACCGTGTAGAGGTCAAGAATAGGACTTTATTACACACAGTGCTGGCGGAGTGGGCTTATTAGGCTCAGAGACACTGTTAATTAATTAATTACAATAGAATATATAGATTTTCCACGGGCGGGGGAAAGTGACAGGCTAGGCAGTTCCACACCCCGGGATGGGTTTTGCAAGACAGGATAAGCACATTAGCCAATGGTTAACAGATTAGATAATGTCTCCACCCATGGTCTCAAGTTAGCAAGTTAACATTTCATTAATACTTTGATAAAATGTTATTAGTATAAAATATATATGTTGAATTCTGATTTGGGATCCATAGGAATGGAGCAACTCCTTTGACTGTCCAACAGGTACATTCCTGGGGGTTAAAGCAAAGAAAGAGTGAAAGTATATGGCAATAAAGATTGTTTTCTGTGTGTCTTAAGGCAGGCATTGGTCCCTTGGAAGGGAGGTGGAAGGATGCCATATCTTATACTGACGTGCCAACTTTTCATAAACTCAAGGTTGGATCTGTGGGAAGAATGTCTCCCTAGAGAAGAAAGAAACACAATAGGAATAGGGATTCTTTGTTCAGTCTGCAATTCTGAATAAGACACAATCATTTAGTTCTAAGCTCCAACACCTGGCAATTTGCTGACCAGGCCTATCTTAGCAAGCAAGGCTTTCTGTTTACCCCGGCTTTCTCTTAGCTGGTCACTATCTGGACTTTGGGTCTGGAAAAGAACTGGCACAATCCATAGACCAGGTTGTTATATAAAATGCACATGGCTTTGAACCCTTCACATACAGTAATGGCAAAGTTCTTGGTTCAGGCTTGTAACAGTGATGGAATAAACTGCAGGTTCAAATCAAGTCTCTGGAGTCTATTCAAAGCTGGGATGGGTCATTCAGTCCTTTGTACAGAGCTTCCGTTTGTAGCAAAGTTCCTCCAGAGGTATGAAGCAGGATTGAAGACAAGATGGAGATGAGGCATCAGCCTTTTATAGTCTCTTGCCATGTGGTCTTTGCTTTCTTTGTCCCAAGGACACTCTATCCAGCACGTGGCACAGAAAAACCTGAGAGTTCTGTCCATAGGCAGGTCCCTGCTACCTTGCTGAGTCACAAGGCGTATCTGCCTTCTCTCAATGGGGCGATTGTATAGCTGATGGCCCTTAATGGGCCATCAAGCAGGCTAGACAGAACTGACACCGGAAGCAGAGCACAAGATTGAAATACGGGCAGCATGGAGCCAATATTCATAACATCAACTAAAAAAATGATACACATCTAGAGATAGCATCATTATAATCAGCCAATCAGAACCTCTCCATGGACCCCTTACACGACACCTTTCTACAATATTGGCTGCAAATGTAGAACAGCGGTCGCAACGGTGATCTATACAGTTACAGATTATGTCAATAATGTCACAGGAGGTGACACGGCATCAGTGAGACTGATACTGGAATACTGCCTCCAGTTTTGGTGTCCTCGTTTGAAAAAGATGTTGTGAAATTGGAGCTGGGGCAGCAAAGAGCCACCAAAGGTTCTGAGGGCTGGAGAAAAATGCCTTCTAGGGAGCTATTGAAAGAGCTCAACCTGTTTAGCTGATCAAAAGAAGATTGAAAGGTGACTTCATTGAAGTGTTGAAGGGCCTAAATGAAGAGAAAAGATTGGGTATTAAAGGGCTCTTGAATGGAGCAGAGAAAGGAATAACAAGACCCAATGGCTGGAAGGTGAAAAAAGATAAATTCATATTACAACTAAGGCACAAATATTCAACACTGAGGATGATTCACCACAGGAACAAGCTACCAAGGAAAGTGGTGGATTCTCCATCTCCTGATGTCATTTAATGAAGACTAGATGCCTTTCTGGAATGTCTTTGCCCCCAAAGTAGCTCTTGTGTCATACAGGAGGCCTGTGATACACAGGGGGTCAGATTAGATGCTCTAATGGTTTCTTCTGGCCATAAAGTCGACTAATTTCTGAAAAACTGAGCGTAGCATTGGGAGCAGCGTCTGATGTTTTCCTGTCTAGCCGGCTTGCTGCCTAGAACGAACGCTCCTTGAGTGGCGTGATCCACAGGGAGTAGCTCAAACCTCCAAAGTGCCTGGCCAGGGGCAGGACATTGGCACAGCAAGGGAGGGGTGCGGCAGTGACATCACAAAGGCCTTTTGCAGGACCTCAGCCTATTGGTCCAAGGTGGTGGGGAGGTGGTGACCTCACAGAGAGATGCTGACATCAGCCAGGCAGGACCGGGGCGAGGGGCCAGGGAAACCTCAGAGACCCCTGTGGCTTTGCTCCAGCAAGTCTCCTTCTCCAGGTCTCTCTCTGAGGACTGAGGGAGTATTCGGGTTCACAGACGTGAGCGCCAGGAGGAACTTCTTTCAAGTTTTCTCCTTCCCTTTTCGTGATTTTACTAGAAAACAGCCGTCCCTGTTTAGAACGTAAGAGCCTCCTCCAGGGAAGGGTTGTCATGGGGTGTTACAGTTCGGATGCTGGTGGCCCCCCCATGTATGGAAGTTCCCGCCCCCTGCTCTGTGTTCGCAGGGCGGGAAAGCAGCATTCCACGGCAGTGATTTGCTCCTGGCTGCCAGAGCAGAGCAGCAGTCTCAGCTGCCAGAACTTCCTGGAGCTAGGAAAGGGGAGGGGCCCAGCCTCTGTAGCAGGAATGCAGGGCAGGTGAGTTCACGGCGGGCATTGTGGGATACTGGCAGAGGCCAGTTATGGTGATTTAATGACCAGCAGCATTTACACTGGCACGCTGTCACTGTAAGTTTGCTGCAAAAAGCTCTAGGCCTCTCATCAAAGTGGTTTTATTTTGTCACCAAAACAGGGCAGTTTTGTCGCCAGACGTGGCATTGCAGTGTGTACACCAGCCACACCAAGCTGCCGACCGAGGGAGCGTTGTGTGTTCTTCACACACCTGAGCAATATATTTCTGCTGAAACAACTTTGTAGTGCAGACCTGGCCAAAGATTCACTCAACACACACAGCTTGCAAGGAAACCGTCACCTGCTCCTCTGCTTTGCAGAATCCAAACACAAGGAAAGCTTGTCAGGGCCTGGTGGAGATGGCAGGGAGTCAGGTGTGGGCAGACATTATGTCTTACACCCAGGCAGGCACCATGGCTTAGCTGGCTAAAGCACCTGCCTTGTAAACAGGTGATCCTGGGTTCCACTCCCAGTGGTGGCTTTTGGGGCACCTGCTATTGGCTACTGTCAGAGGACAAGATTCAGAACTAGATGGGCCTTTGGTCTAGCCTAGTGTGGTTTTTCTTATGGTTTAAGTTACACTCACGGGCACTGATGATAGAGTTACTGAAAGTTTGGGAGTTAGGCGCTGATAGATCAGTGGTCCAAGCCCCATGTAGACACCCCCCTCCCTCTGGGACAGGGGCAGGTCTGAGCTCTCGCACCAAAGGCTCATTGTGGCTGCCAGAACCTGTGAGTGGCTCATTTCGTTTGCACCCTGGGTTGAGTCCTGCTTTGTGCATCGTGTCTGAGAATGAAAATCCTAAACCACCCTTTGAAATGACGAATGCAGCAGGACGTGTCATTGTCCCTGCCCCAAAGCAGACAGACCAATGGAGAAATGCCGTCGAGTCCAAGGTAATACTTCACTGCGGTTTTACCATTTCCACTTGCTAAACTCCCTCCTATCTGCCCAGCTCAGGTGTCCTCTGCCTCAGCTGCTGCTCCCGGCCTGCTCTAGAGTCAAACATGCAGGGCCCCCAGGGGAACAGAGGCTGGGACAGGGCAGCAGCCTGGGCTGGGCAGATGCTGGGAGTTCTCGTTCCCTGAGAACTGCCCTGGCTCCCTTCTCAACAGCAAACAAATCAATTCCACACCCCCTCCCCAGAAAAACCAGCCTGGAGCCAAGGGCAGCAGGGGACGATTCCCTCTAGTTCCCACCGAGGCAGGAGAGAACCCAGGGCCTTTCTAGCAGAGCTTATGGAACTGACGTGGGGAAACCAGCCTTTAATAACAGGCAGTTCACGTTTAAGCTCAGTGTTTTTAACAATTTTTACAACCTTAAATCACCCTTCAATCGCAGTGTCACTATCCATAACATTGCTTCAGCCTTATAGGTTCCCAAGTGCAAAACTCAACATCTCTTCAAACACAAGAGAGTGCAGATCAGTCAGTGTTCAGAGTCATCCCACATAAAAGAATCATGTGGTGGTACATATTGGCCTCATCATGTGGCCGTTGCCTTTCCCTCCGCTCTGTTAAAAGGTTTGGTATTTTGCACAGAAACTTTCTTCCCTCAGGAGAGACCTGGGAACCAAGGCTGCCAGACAAACACCTTTAAGAGGAGGCGTAACCTGTCAAAAAATGATCTCCCTCCTTCAGTTCAGTGACAGCCTGAAATGTTACTTATCCCGGCAGAGCCGGAGGATTGAAAGCAGCTACATCAAATCCCTGTGTAGCTAGCAGGAATGAACACAAACACTCCCTGGTATCTGAAGAGATGTTTAGTTTTACCCTTGGTAAACTAGAAGTCTAAAGGGAAGGAAGGTGGTGCCATAATAAAGAGTGAAACACAAAACAATTATCATAGTTATACCCATAGTGACTGCAAAATATTTCTATATTCTTATCATCAATATATTATTTTCTCTGGCGTCTATACATTGACTATACCTTGACCAAGAAATTTGAATCTTGATAAAATAATCGACTACCCCTGGTTAAGGCAATGGACTTGATACCCACTCGGGTGTCCCTACACAGGTTCAGGTACTAACAACAGTGGCTGCCTTTTAGCAAGAGTTCCTGCCCATTTCCGGCTGGAGCATGATTAGAGTGTGTTTGTGGTTAACGACATTGCTATAAATTGTTGTTCATTCCCCACACTGACAATTCAGACCGTCCCGTTCCTATTCGAATCTCCACCAGATCATGCCAATAGCCGGAGTCAGGATTTCTCTGGGGCACTGAAATGTTTCAGGGGGTTGGTGCATGAACTCAGCCTTGCATCCATCCCTGATGTTTCATGGACTAACAACAGCAGCGTAAAGAAAGAGCTGATCCAATATCTCACTGTCAGAGGTGAAGGTGGCCTCGTCCCGTCTGCATGACCATTGCCATTGGAGGAGAGAAGGTGTCAATACAATCGAATGCCCTGGCTCAGACAAGAGGCGCAGGGAGGTTTTGCTGTTCATGGATCCATGCAAAGGAAATTGTGTCTCTGTGTGAAACTGAGGAGGGACATGAAACGCCCACAGGGTGGCGCAATGCCCTAAGCTAAGGCAGGAGGGGGAAGGAATCGGGCTGAGGAATGACTGAAGTGGACTCACCTGGGATTGAAATGACATTTGTTTCTGTCAGGCAGTGAGAAACTGACATTAATTCAGATGCGGGGTTGAGGCTTCTTTAGCTCCTTGTAGAACTTGAACTTGATTTCCCAGAAGGGAGAAAGGGAAAGTCTGGGGCTGCCTTGAGTCCCTGGCTGGGTCTCCTGGGCAGTGGAAAACGTCCCTTGTTTGGCCCTGCCAAGGGGATCGTGGAGGCTGAGACACCCCTCAGCTTGGATCAAAGGGGGAGTTGGATGGAATTTATCACACAACCGTCCCTGCTCCCCAGAGCCCCACGGGGAGAAGCTAGAGAAGGGGGAGTCATTCCTCCCCTGCGCTCCCAGAAGAGCTGCTAGCAGGGCCGCCCAGAGGCGGGGGCAAGTGGGGCAATTTGCCCCAGGTCCTGGGTCTTGCAGGGGCCCCCACAAGCAGGAGCGTAGCTAGGGGGAGCAGGGGGGCTGCTGCTCCCCCACTGAGCACATTCCCCCAAAGTGGCGCCTTAGTAGGAATTTGGAATAAGGTGGAAAGATCTGGAATTTCCCCCCCCACACACCTCCTGGGGTGGCAGGGGGTGCAGGTGGAGGGGCAGAGCCCAGGGCTGGGGTGGCGCGGGGGGGGGTGTTGGTGGGGGAGTAGTGGGGGGGAAAGGGCGGAGCCAAGAGCTGGGGCAGCATGGGGTATGTGGGGGGCAGAGCCCAGGTCTGGGGTGGCAGGGAGGTGCAGGGGGGAGCCCAGGGCTGAGGTGGGGGCAGCCAAAATTTTTTTTGCTTGAGACGGCAAAAAACCTAGAGCCGGCCCTGCCTCCACGCACTGTGAGGTAGGTAGGAGCAGATCATTATTATCCCTACTTGACAGAGGGAGAAGCTGAGGCTGAGAAAGGAGAATTGACTTGTCTTAGGTCACATGGCCAGTCAGTGGCAGAGTTGGGAATAGGACCCAAGAGCCCTGATTATCAAACTAACCATCGGATCTTGAATTTCAGACATTGAATGACCTGAATAAAGTGCTCTCAGATGAGCTCCAGACCAACAACTGTGCACAGAAATTATCCAGCAAGTATTTGAGGAGAATCATGTTAGAGAGAATCATGAACTGCTCAGAGACCATTAATGTAGAGAAGCAGCAAAATTAATCAAACACAGAACTGGTTCTTACTTATTTCCTTGGTCTTAAAAGAGAACAACAAGGATCTGAGTCTCCTCCCTGTCAATAACCCCCTGCTCAGCCAATCAGGGTAGAGACTGAGGGCGGGAGGCGGAGGGTTCTCACCAGAGAGCCTAAAGGATGGCCCAGGTCACTGGTGGGGATCAAATAAAATTCAGAATAAAATACTGCCTCCTTAAGCTCGTGTTTTCCATGCCTAGAATTCAACTGTCACCAGATGGATCAGACTGAACAGGTTTCAAACCTCAAGGAGGCTCTTACCTTCTAAACAGGGACGGCTGTTTTCTAGTAAAATCACTAAAAGGGAAGGAGAAAACTCAAAAGAGGTTCCTCCTGGCGCTCACGTCCGTGAACCCGAATACTCTCTCAGTCCTCAAAAGTGCCTGGCCAGGGGCAGGACATTAGCACAGCAAGGGAGGGGTGTGGCAGTGACATCACAAAGGCCTTTTGCAGGACCTCAGCCTATTGGTCCAAGGTGGTGGGGAGGTGGTGACCTCACAGAGAGATGCTGACATCAGCCAGGCAGGACAGGGGCGAGGGGCCAGGGAAACCTCAGAGACCCCTGTGGCTTTGCTGCAGCAAGTCTCCTTCTCCAGGTCTCTCTTTGAGGACTGAGAGAGTATTCGGGTTCACGGACGTGAGCGCCAGGAGGAACCTCTTTCGAGTTTTCTCCTTCCCTTTTAGTGATTTTACTGGAAAACTGCCGTCCCTGTTTAGAAGGTAAGAGCCTCCTGGAGGTTTGAAACCTGTTCAGTCTGATCCATCTGGTGACAGTTGAATTCTAGGCATGGAAAACACGAGCTTAAGGAGGCAGAATTTTATTGCACACCTGGGATTTTGTCTCTTAGAATCACTGGGGACATTGGGGTTTGTCCTTTTTGTTTCACCTTTTCCTCCCTCCCTCCTTTCTCTTCGTCTCTTGCTTCTTTTGTACTATCTCCTGTTCCCCTCCCAACACTGGTGGGTGTGTGTGTGTGTGTTGTGGGGGAGAGCTCTGCAGCTCTGTACTATTGGGTTATCCGGGAGAGGGGGCAGGCGGAAGCCCACCGGGGGCAACCCAAGACCCCACCCACAACCCAAGGAAAGTCCCAGACACCGTATTGTCCCACCTCACCAGTCTCCAGCAACTCACCTCAGCCTAGTGACCAGTCAGCTGGGCGATGTGTTAAATGTAATGAACTGGGACATATAAAGGCCAACTGCCCCAAGAACCCCAGCCGAGTACAGTTCATTACACCACCATCACACCAAAGATCCCCAGGCCCAGATGCCTCTCAAATACCCTCGGAGCGAAGGGAAACATTGAGAGTGGGCAGAAAGAAGGTTATCGCGTGGAGAGACACCGAGGCACAAGTGTCAGCTATCCACCAATCCTTAGTGAACCCCAAATTCATCAACCTAGAAGCCCAAGTGACAATTCACCCATTCATGTCAAAATCTTTAAACTTGCCTACAGCTGAATTGCCTGTCCAGTACAAGGGCTGGTCAGGAATGTGGACTTTTCCGGTCTATGACAATTATCCCATCCCCATGCTATTGGGGAAAGTCTTGGCCAACCAGGTGAAGCTGGCCAAGAGGTGGGAATGGTCATACGCGGCCAGGCCAAGCAAGCTTCCACTCCCATCCCTGTTCCTGAGCCGTCCACAAGGGCCCCGTCTGTGTTACCAGAGACCCAGACAGAGGCGGTGAAACCGGATCCCCTACCAACGACTGCAACAGCCATAGTGCATCCAGTCCCAGAACCAGAAGTGGAAAAGCAACCAGCACCAGAACCGTTGCCAGCACTGACGCCAGCGCTTGCAAACCCATCTACAACTCCAATGCCAGAGGGCACCAGCGGGCCTGAACTGGCAGAAACAGCAGACCACCCTACCTAAGAGGCTGAGCCGGAGCCTGAAATATCTCAAAGTGCACCAGCGGAAAGCGGTTCACAATCAACGAAAACAACCCCATCACCTACATCGCTTCCAGAGGGACCAAGCCCAAGTCCACAGTCTAAGAAGGAACTGGTGTCTCCAGCCTCAAGAGAACAGTTCCAGGCTGAGCAGGAAGCAGATGACAGCCTCAAGAAAGCTTGAACGGTGGCACGGAGCACCCCACTGCCTCTCAGGTCTTCTAACTGATCCCATTTTGTCGTAGAACAAGGACTTTTATACAAGGAGACTCTTTCTGGTGGACACCAGGAAGACTGGCATCCTCAAAAACAGTTGGTAGTTCCAACTAAGTACCGGGTAAAGCTCTTAAACTTAGCCCATGATCATCCCAGTGGCCATTCTGGGGTGAATAGAACCAAAGACAGGTTGGGGGAGTCCTTTCACTGGGAGGGAATGGGCAAGGACGTTGCTAATTATGTCCGGTCTTGTGAGGTGTGCCAAAGAGTGGGAAAGCCCCAAGACCAGGTCAAAGCCCCTCTCCAGCCACTCCCCATAATTGAGGTCCCATTTCAGCGAGTAGCTGTGGATATTCTGGGTCCTTTCCCAAAAAAGACCCCCAGAGGAAAGCAGTACATACTGACTTTCATGGATTTTGCTACCCGATGGCCGGAAGCAGTAGCTCTAAGCAACACCAAGGCTAAAACTGTGTGCCGGGCCTTAGCAGACATTTTTGCCAGGGTAGGTTGGCTCTCCAACATCCTTACAGATTCGGGAACTAATTTCCTGGCAGAGATCATGAAAAATCTGTGGGAAGCACATGGGGTGAATCACTTGGTTCTTCTTCGAGTGATTGCTCATATCCATTCCAGTTAGGTGTGCGCGCGCCGCGTGCACGTTTGTCGGAAGATTTTACCCTAGCAACCCCAGTGGGTCGGCTGAGCGCCCCCTGGAGTGGTGCCATAACGGCACCGCATATATACCTCAGCCGACCCACCCGACCCTCAGTTCCTTCTTACCGCCCGTGTCGGTCGTTGGAACAGTGGAGTGCAGCTTGCCTGACCTCCACTTCCCTAGCTTCCTCATAGTTCTTTCTCTAAAAATTGTACATAGTTGTTATCTTAGTCTTAGGTTTTCTTGTTTTTGGTAGTTTTTAGTCAGTTTAGTGTTAGATAGTTAGCGGGTTCAGGGATTAGCCCCCACCCGCACCCGGGACCGGAGCGCATGCCCGGCTCCCCGGGTTTCAAGCCGTGTTCGGCCTGCCGCAGGCCTATGCCTACAGGGGATCCTCATAGCTCCTGCTTAAAGTGCCTGGGAGAGTCGCACTTGTCTCCTAAGTGCCCGATTTGCAAGGCTTTCAAGCCTCGCACAAAGAGGGAAAGAGACATTAGGCTTAAACAACTCCTCATGGAGGCAGCCTTAACCCCTCTGTCTCCGGCACCGCCCGCCGCCCCTCTAGACTCTCGCAGTCCCGCCACGGCGCCAGGCCACTCTTCAGTGCAGCAACCAAGAGTGCCATCGGCATCGAAATCCGCCCAGGGACGTGCTCTCTCGCCAAAGGCGAAGAAAGGGAAGGCCGCTGCCTCTTCGGCACCGCCTGCTCCCAAGCACCAGAGCGCGCCCCGCCCGGCACCGAAACCTGCCGCGGCACCGGCTCCTCTGGCGCAGACACTTCTGCCGGCACCGTTGACTCCGGCCGCCCAGAGGCCGTCGAGTCCGGCACCTGTGACCTCCCCGGCTCTGGCCGCGGTTGAGATCCAACTGCCGTCGACTCCGGAGACCTTCGCAGCAGCGCGGGACCTTATTGTGTTGACAGACCCGGCTGTGCCTCCGCCCCCAGCGCCGCCGGTGCGGGTGCCCCGTTCCATGGGCAAGCCGTCAATGCTCAAGCCGCCTGCCGGCACCGAGTCCGACCGGCACCGATCCCGCTCCTGGTCTCACCAGCGCTCATGGTCCCGACGCCGATCTCACTCCGGGCGCCGCTCGCAGCGCCGCTCGCAGTCCCGGCACCGCTCGACTACGCAGCACCGGTCCGACTCGCGGCACAGGTCTTTCTCCCGATCTCCGACTCGTCACTCCCGGCACCGTTCCGGATCGCGGTACCGCTACAGCCGCCGCTACTCACGAAGCTGCTCCCGGCACCGAGCATGGAGATCCCGGTCGACATCCCGCCACCGCGCCGGTCAGAGGTCCCGTTCTCGCTCCCACTCTCGCTGTTGGGATGCCTCCCGGCACGGGTCGCCGCAGAGGCGGGAAATGCGATCAGTTGGCACTTCGGCACAGGGGTTATCCGCTCCTCCCTGGCCCTCCAGGCACGCGTCGGCCTCTTCACATGACGACAGCTACTACGCTGACAAACATGACCCTCAGGTCCCTTCAGGAGTCTTCCAGCAGTCCCACTATGCGGACCAGGACCCTCATCACTGGGGTTATTGGACCCCTTGGGCCTACCACCAAGCCCAAGGTGCTCCTGTGCCTACCACGCGCACCGTACCACACGAGCCGCGCATCTCAGAGGCTACGATAAGCCGCCCCCCAGTTGACACTTAGGTACCATCATTCGTAGAGAAAGGTAATCAGCCTGCTCAGGAACCTCTGGAGCAGGAACCTTCCCAGGTCCCAGACGCTGACCGGGATGCCATCATTCCCGTGATCTCTTCTTCTTCCTCTTCCCCGGATGAAGCGGTGGCGGGGTCGTCGTCTGCAGGTCCCCCGCCTATTGACTTACGGGCACACCAAGAGCTTCTTTGCCGGGTGGCCTTGCGAATGGACCTACAGGCTGAGGAGGTATCGGAAGTAGACGACCCGATAGTGACCATTTTGTCAGCGGATGCCCCAATCCGCATCGCCCTCCCTTTCATTAAGACTATCCAAGCAAATGCTGATAGCTTATGGCAGACTCTGTCCTCTATTGCGCCCACAGCCAGGGGGGTGGAACGCAAGTACATGGTCCCTTCCAAGGGATATGAGTATTTGTATGTACACCCTATCCCCTCGTCGTTGGTGGTCCAATCTGTCAACGATAAAGAGCACCATGGCCAGCAAGGCCCGGCTCCTAAATCAAAGGAAGCCAGGCGAATGGACTTGCTTGGTCGCAAGGTCTACTCTGCTGGTGCCCTGCAGATCCGAGTGGCCAACCAGCAGGCCTTGCTGAGCCGTTACGGGCATGACACTTGGGCTGAGGTAGAGAAGTACAAAGAGCTCCTACCTCAGGACTCAAGACAGGAGTTCGCAGCCTTCATAGAGGAAGGTAAAAAGGTAGCGTGCACTTCGTTACAAGCCTCCTTGGATGCAGCTGACTCGGGGGCACGTACTATAGCCTTGGGCGTTACCATGCGCCGGATCTCTTGGCTCCAGAGTTCAACGCTTCCCCCTGAAGTACAGTACACCATTCAGGACCTTCCTTTTGACTCTAAGGCTCTGTTCTCCGAAAAGACAGTCTCTAGGCTCCAGAACCTAAAGGACAATAGAGTCATTATCTGTACTTTGGGGATGCATATCCCTGTAACCCAGAGGCATCCGTTTCGCCCCCAGCTTAACCGGCCTTACTATATGCCTCGCTACAGACAGGACTCTGGTCGGCGACGGGGTCGCGGAGGACATAGACGGCAACCTGGCCACTAACCGTCCCAAGGGCGGGCCCCTTCTAAACCAGCGGGGCCTAAACCGTCCTTTTGAAGATGCGCCCGGGGACGGCATACCAGATCTTTCTCCAGATCCCTCCCTGCCTTTTTCTAACCGTTTTTCTCATTTCCTCCCGGCGTGGGCCCAGCTGACCACCGATGCCTGGGTCCTAAGCACTGTGGAACGTGGTTACCAACTCCAATTCGTTTCACCCCCACCTTCCCACCCTCCTTCCCGGTCCCTCTTCAGGGACCCCTCTCACGAGCAACTCCTCTTACAAGAGGTGCACTCGCTCCTCGCTATCGGAGCAGTAGAGAGAGTTCCGGAGAGGGAGAGGGGCAAGGGGTTTTATTCCCGTTATTTTTTGATCCCCAAGTCCAAAGGGGGCCTCCAACCCATCCTCGACCTGCGAGACCTCAACAAATACATGCTGAAGTTGAAGTTCCGCATGGTATCTCTGGGGACCATTATCCCTACATTGGATCCGGGAGACTGGTATGCCGCCCTCGATATGAAGGACGCTTATTTTCATATCGCCATCTTTCCACCACACAGGCGTTTCCTCCGATTTACAATCACTCACCTTCACTTCCAGTTTGCGGTCCTCCCCTTCGGCCTATCCACGGCCCCAAGGGTGTTTACGAAGTGCATGGCCGTTGTCGCTGCCCACCTCCGTCGGCATGGCATCTGCGTTTTTCCCTACCTAGACGACTGGCTCATCGGGGGGACTCGCAGACCACAGTCCAGCAACATGTCACAGTGATCAAAGACTTGTTCACACGTCTGGGCCTGGTTCTCAACGTAGAAAAGTCCACCTTAGTACCAACTCAGAGGTTGGACTTTATTGGCGCGACCCTGGACTCATCACTAGCCAGAGCCTACCTTCCTCAGCTACGATTCCAGGCCCTTACACAGCTAATTCGCGCCCTTCAGACCTCTCGTATGTCCTCGGCCCGCGCTTGTCTCCGCCTCCTCGGTCACATGGCGGCTTGCATGCACGTAATTCCGTTTGCCAGGCTCCGCCTCCGCCCCCTCCAGCTGTGGCTCAACTCGCTATACCGTCTGCACAGGGACCCTCTGGATACCCTGCTCACCATTCCAACGAGCGTCCTTCAATCCCTGAACTGGTGGCTGGCCCTATCACTCGTATGTGCAGGGGTCCCATTCCATCCTCCTCAACCTTCCCTTTCCCTGATGACGGACGCCTCGTCCCTCGGATGGGGGGGGGGCTCATCTCGGCCATCTTCGTATTCAGGGCCTTTGGTCGGTGCAGGAGTTGAACCTGCACATCAACGTGAGGGAGCTGCGTGCAGTGCGCCTGGCATGCCAGACGTTCCAAGCTCGCCTCCGCGGCCGTTGTGTCTCAGTCTTTACGGACAACACAACGGCCATGTACTATATCAACAAGCAAGGCGGGACGCGCTCTCCCCACCTCTGCCACGAGGCGATGCTACTGGGGGAATTCTGCATAGCCCACTCGATACATCTGGTGGCGTCGTTCCTTCCCGGCATCAAGAACACCGTCGCGGATCGCCTGAGCAGATCCTTTCTCTGCCACGAGTGGTTGCTGAGAGTGGACATCGCTCATGCCATTTTCCAACAGTGGGGATTTCCCCATGTAGACCTGTTTGCATCCCGATCAAACCGCAAATGCCAAGAGTTTTGCTCCTTTCAAGGCCTGTCACCGGGCTCTCTGTCAGACGCATTTCTCCTTCCATGGACTCGTCATCTGTTCTACGCCTTTCCCCCGTTCCCCCTCATACACAGAGTCCTGCTGAAGCTCCGACGGGACAAAGCACGTCTCATCTTAATTGCGCCAGCGTGGCCCAGACAACACTGGTTCACCACGCTGCTCCATCTGTCAGTAGCCAGCCCAATTCCTCTGCCACTTCACCCGGATCTTATAACCCAAGATCATGGCACTCTCTGTCACCCAGACCTGACGGCCCTCCACCTCACAGCGTGGCTCCTGAGTGGCTAGACCAGTCGGAATTGCGCTGCTCTGCCCCCGTGCAGTATGTTTTATTGAGCAGCAGAAAGCCTTCCACTCGGTCTACCTACCTGGCCAAGTGGAAGCGCTTCGCTTGCTGGGCTCAAGCGCACGACACTATTCCTTCAGAGTTTCCACTTCTGATGGTCCTTGACTATCTCTGGTCGCTAAAACAGCAAGGTCTTGCACTGTCCTCTATAAAGGTGCACTTAGCAGCCATCTCCGCTTTTCACCCCGGTGAGGGGGGCTATACACTGTTCTCTCATCCGTTGACTACCCGTTTGTGACGGGTCTGGTACCCCAGCACCCCCGGGTGGCAGGGGCGAGCTGGAGCCTAGCGCCGCGCCACTCTCTTGTTCTTCGGCCTGCTCCTGGTAACCGGCGTATTACGGCCTACTGGTCAGAGTTCACATAAACACCCCCTCTCGGAGTGGGGTAGCACGGCCTAGCGGCCAGAGTCCAACCAACCCCCTCCTCGGAGAGGGATAGCGCGGCCTAGCGGCCGGAGTCCAACAAACCCCCTCTTTGGAGCGGGGTAGCGCGGCCTAGCGGCCGGAGTCCAACAAACCCCCTCTTCGGAGCGGGGTAGCGTCCGGAGTCCAACAAACCCCCTCCCCGGAGCGGGGTAGCGCGGCCTAGCGTCCGGAGTCCAACAAACCCCCTCTTCAGAGCGGGGTAGCGCGGCCTAGCGGCCGGAGTCCAACAAACCCCCTCTTCGGAGCGGGGTAGTGCGGCCTAGCGGCCGGAGTCCAACAAACCCCCTCTTCGGAGCGGGGTAGCACGGCCTAGCGGCCGGAGTCCAACAAACCCCCTCTTCAGAGCGGGGTAGCGCGGCCTAGCGGCCGGAGTCCAACAAACCCCCTCTTCGGAGCGGGGTAGTGCGGCCTAGCGGCCGGAGTCCAACAAACCCCCTCTTCGGAGCGGGGTAGCACGGCCTAGCGGCCAGAGTCCAACAAACCCCCTCTTCGGAGCGGGGTAGCGCGGCCTAGCGGCCGGAGTCCAACAAACCCCCTCTTACCCCCCCGCTCGGCGGGGATCCGCCCGCAACACGCCGAGCGGTACTGCAGCTTTAAGGCTGTCAGTCTTGACAGTCCCCTGGGTCACTTCTTACCCTGTCTAGCTGGCCGTCGGCGTTGTGGGTCCCTCCTGGCAGGCGCCCCCCCCACCCGGGGTCTCCGGTACGGCCTCTGCTCGGCTGACGCCCCGGTCCAGGCGCACTGGCTCTCCTCCTGCAGGAGCTGACGGTCTGCGTCCTTCTCCCCCGGTGGTCAGCCCCAACTGAGCAGACCTGCAGGCTTTTATACCGGTCTGCCAGTTGGAGCACCCCCAGCAGAGCTTCCTGGGCGTGGCTTCCTCTGCTATCAAAGCAGGGTTAACCCCCGCTGTACCAGTGCGGGGCTGTCCCGCCCCGTCACACACCCTCCCCCTTAAGACAGCCGTCGGGGCCGCCTGACCCTCGCCCTCCTCCTCCCCCTCCTCCTCCCCGATTCGGGAGAAGAAGTCCGCGTTCCCATGAGCCTTGCCTGGTCGATGTGACACGCGGAAGGCGTAGGGTTGGAGGGATAGGTACCACCGCATGATCCGGTTATTCGTCTCCTTCATACTATTGATCCATCGGAGGGGCGCGTGGTCAGTCACTAAGGAGAAGGGGTTCCCTAATAGATAGTACCTTAGTGTTTCGACCGCCCACTTCACTGCCAAGGCCTCGCGTTCTATGGTGGAGTACCGGGTTTCGCGGGGGAACAGCTTGCGGCTAAGGTACAAGACCGGGTGTTCTTCTTCCTCTACCTCTTGTGACAGTACGGCCCCCAGCCCCACCTCGGAGGCATCCGTCTGCAGGATAAAGGTTTTTGAAAAATCCGGTTGTACTAGTACCGGTTCTCGGGATAATTGTTCGCTCAGGGGGCGAAAGGCCTTTTCACAGCCTTCCGTCCAGCGTACCTTCTGGGGTTGCGAACTGCGTGTCAACTCCGTCAGGGGGGCAGCCAGTGTGGCAAAGTTAGGCACAAACCGCCGATAGTATCCGGCCAGCCCCAAGAACTGCCGGACTTGCCTCTTGGTCGTGGGCGTAGGTTACGTCCTTAGAGCTTCCACCTTGTCTACGAGGGGGCGGATCTTCCCCCGGCCAACCGTGTAGCCCAGGTAAGTCACCTCCTTCTGGCCCAGGTGACATTTCGCCGGGTTCGCAGTGAGGCCGGCTTCGCCCAATGCCCGTAGAACTTCGGTCAGGTGTTGCAGATGCTCTTCCCAAGTGATACTGTAGATGACAATGTCATCGATGTACGCCGCGGCGTATTCGTTGTGGGCGCTCAGCACCTGGTTCATGAGTCGCTGGAAAGTAGCCGCGGCCCCGTGCAATCCGAACGGCATCATAGTAAATTGGTAGAGTCCGAACGGCGTTGGAAATGCTGTCTTTTCTCGTGAGGCCGGTGTCAACGGGATCTGCTAATATCCCTTCGTCAAGTCCAGGGTGGAGATGAACTCGGCTTTTCCCAGCCGCTCCAGCAGCTCGTCCACCCGGGGCATGGGATAGGCGTCAAAACGTGAAATTGCGTTTACCTTGCGGAAGTCGATGCAAAACCTGACTGTCCCGTCTGGCTTGGGGACCAACACTATGGGGCTCCGCCATTCACTCCGCGACTCTTCCACCACCCCTAAGGCTAGCATCAGCCCGAGCTCCTCCTTCACTGTCTCCCACATCTTCCTGGGGAGCGGGCGGTGTGTGTCCCGCACTTTGTGCCCTGGAAGGGTAGTGATGTGGTGGTTTGCTAGCGTGGTTCGTCCGGGCCGCGTCGACAAAACCACGGGGAACGCCGCCACCAGTCGTTCTACCTGGACCCGCTGGGCGGGGGTAAGCTCGTGGCCTATGTCGGCCGTCCCGGCTGTCTTGGGTTCTCCCGCCAGCGGCCCCAACTCCAGTTCTGGCGAGTATGGGGCTATCATCAGGCCCTCTCGGTCCCTCCAGGCCTTAAGGAGGTTCATGTGGTAGACCTGGGTATCCCTCCTTCGCCCGGACAACCGTACCTCATAGTCGACTGGCCCAATCCGCCAGACCACTTCAAAGGGGCCCTGCCACTTGGCCAGCAGCTTGGACTCTGAGGAAGGGAGCAGCAAGAGAACCTGATCCCCCGGCTCTAAGGTTCGCACCTTGGCCCCCTTGTTATAATGAGCCTCCTGAGTCCGCTGGGCTCTAATCAGATTTTCTCGGGCCAAGGTCCCCAGCTCCCGGAGGCGTTCCCGCAGGTGGATGATATACTGCACTGACCCTCGAATGCGGGTCTCCTGCTCTTCCCAGGTTTCCCTTAGGAGATCGAGGATACCCCTAGGCTTCCTCCCGTAAAGGAGCTCAAAAGGGGAGAAGCCTGTGGACGCCTGGGGTACCTCTCGCACCGCGAAGAGGAGTGCGGGGAGTAGTTTATCCCAGTGTCGTGGGTCGTCCTCCACAAACTTCCTCAGCATGGCCTTCAAAGTGCCGTTGAACCGCTCGACCAAGCCATCCGTCTGGGGGTGGTAGACCGAGGTCTTTAGCGCCCGGATATTCAGCAGCCTGCACAGCTCCGCCATCAATCTGGAGGTCACATTCGTTCCTTGGTCAGTTAGTATCTCCCTCGGGATACCCACCCGAGCAAAGATCTGCAATAGTTCACTAGCGATGACCGGTGCTGTGGTGGACCTCAGTGGCACCGCTTTGGGATAGCGCGTGGCATAATCGACCACCACCATAATGTACTTATGGCCTGTGCCGCTCTTCTCTAGGGGTCCCACGAGGTCCAGGCCTATCCGGTCAAAAGGCGTCCCCACCACCGGCAAGGGTACGAGGGGGGCCCTTGGTACACCTTTTGGACCGGTTCTCTGACATTCGGGGCAGGAGGCGCAATAATCTCGTACCTCCGCATGGATGCCCGGCCACAAATACCTCTGGGCCACCCTTTGTAACGTCTTCTCCCTCCCTAGGTGTCCGGCCCATGGCACCGAATGTGCCAGGCGAAGCAAGTCCCGTCGGAACCGCCGCGGGACCAACAGCTGGCGTAGTTCTTCCTTCGTCTGTGGTTCTGGTACCACCTGATAGAATAAGTCCCGATGGATCTCAAATCGGGGCCCTTGTGGCTGGCGGTGGGGCGGGTCTTCCCCCCCGGTGAGCTAGTCGCCTGTTTCCATACCCGGCTGAGGGTGGTATCCCCTCGTTGCTCCTCGAGGAAGTCGGTGTCCACCTCTAGCCAGCCCTGGCCCTCGCTTGCTGGCGCTTCGGTCGGGACTTGGCTCCTTACCCCTCTCCCGGGGCTCCCCGAGGGCCCCTCTAGGGGGTCCTCAGCCGCTGGCTGGCCTAATAGTCCCGGTCGTCTAGCCCGTTTCCCAGTTCTCCTCCCGGGCGGCATAGCCCCTTCCCTTAAGAGGTTCGTGAAGCCCGGCCAGTCACGCCCTAAGACCACGGGGTAAGCCAACTTAGGGGCCACCCCCACTAGACACCGCGCCCGGTGTTGGGCCGCCTCTAGCTGTACCCAGACAGTGGGGTACAGCTTCACATCCCCGTGGATGCACTGTAGCTGGATGGGGGCCCCGGCGGGGCCGGTGGGCTTAATCAGCCCCTCCCGAATAACCGTCTGGCTACACCCGGAGTCAACTAAGGCCCAGGCAGACGTTCCATCCACCTTCACCGGCAGAACTATTTTCCCCGGCTCCCAAGCCCAGGCCCGGTGACCCGCCGTCCACACCTGCCCATAATTGCAATCCATGTACGGGCACTCCCTTCTGAAGTGCCCTATCTGACCGCACTCGTAACAGCGGTCACATCTCCCTTCTTCGATAGGGTTGTGGCGGGGGCTGCCCTGCCTCGCTGGTGCCTCTTCCTGTCGTCTCGGGATATCTCCTCGGGTTGTCGCCCTAGGGCCCCGGGTTACTGGTATTCCGGGGGGCTGGGCATGCCGGCGAGGATCGCCCCCATCCCCCTTACGTGCCCCCCGGGCCTGCCCTGGGCTCCGTTCACCGGGCTCTCCCCCCTTGGGGTTGGTCTTCAATCCCCCCCCTGCGGCCTGGTAGTCCTCCATCCTGCGTCCGCGAGGGTCCTGGGGCGGTGTCGCTGCACCCATTCCTTCCCTCCCGGCGGCAGGGCTTGCAGGAACTGCTCTAAGGCTACCATCTCTGCTACTTGAACGCCCGTCCGCCCTTCCGGCTCCAACCACCTCCAACAGAGGTCCCGGATTCGCTGGGCCACGGCTCGTGGCCTGGCCCCTAGCGTATATCGTTCCAGGCGGAGTCGCTGGTGGTAAGTCTCCGGGCTGACGCCCACTTCGTCCAAGATGGCGGCCTTGACATTCGTGTAGTCCAGTGCGTCTTGGGGGTCCAGGTTACAGTACGCCGATTGAGCTGGGCCTGTCAGGTAGGGTGCCAGTATCGTGGCCCAATGGGTGAGGGGCCACTGTACGGCGGTCGCGACTCGTTCAAAGGTCACGAGGAAGGCCTCGGGGTCGTCCCCCTGCCCCATCTTAGCTAGGCGCACGGGTAATCCTCCGAGACCCTCGCCAGGGTTGCCCCTGATGGCCCCTAGAGGCGTACTCGGTGCCGTTCCGATTAGTGTTGCCATCGGTTGAACCAGCCGCTCCTGGTTCGCCTGCTGCTGGGTTGTCAGCTCCCGGATCAGCTGCTGCTGCTGTTCCTGTCGCTGTGCGTCTTGTATCTGCTGCTGGGCCGCCAGCTGCTGGAGCAGTTGAGTTTGCTGCTGCTGCTGTTGCGCCAGCTGCTGCTGTTGATTCTCCAGCAGCCACTTCAAAAGTTTCTCGGGGTCCATTTTGGGCGTCTGGGACCTTATCTCAGGCCCGGAATCGTCCTTGGTCAGGTGCCAGTTGTGACGGGTCTGGTACCCCAGCACCCCCGGGTGGCAGGGGCGAGCTGGAGCCTAGCGCCGCGCCACTCTCTTGTTCTTCGGCCTGCCACTGGTAACCGGCGTATTACGGCCTACTGGTCAGAGTTCACATAAACACCCCCTCTCGGAGCGGGGTAGCACGGCCTAGCGGCCGGAGTCCAACAAACCCCCTCCTCGGAGCGGGGTAGCACGGCCTAGCGGCCGGAGTCCAACAAACCCCCTCCTCGGAGCGGGGTAGCGCGGCCTAGCGGCCGGAGTCCAACAAACCCCCTCTTCGGAGCAGGGTAGCGCGGCCTAGCGGCCGGAGTCCAACAAACCCCCTCTTTGGAGCGGGGTAGCGCGGCCTAGCGGCCGGAGTCCAACAAACCCCCTCTTCGGAGCGGGGTAGCGCGGCCTAGCGGCCGGAGTCCAACAAACCCCCTCTTCGGAGCAGGGTAGCGCGGCCTAGCGGCCGGAGTCCAACAAACCCCCTCTTCCCCCCCGCTCAGCGGGGATCCGCCCGCAACACGCCGAGCGGTACTGCAGCTTTAAGGCTGTCAGTCTTGACAGTCCCCTGGGTCACTTCTTACCCTGTCTAGCCGGCCGTCGGCGTTGTGGGAGCGGCTCCCCCGTAGGTCCCTGCCGGCAGGCGCCCACCCCCCCTGGGGTCTCCGGTACGGCCTCTGCTCGGCTGACGCCCCGGTCCAGGCGCACTGGCTCTCCTCCTGCAGGAGCTGACGGTCTGCGTCCTTCTCCCCCGGTGGTCAGCCCCAACTGAGCAGACCTGCAGGCTTTTATACCGATTTGCCAGTTGGAGCATGCCCAGCAGAGCTTCCTGGGCGTGGCTTCCTCTGCTATCAAAGCAGGGTTAACCCCCGCTGTACCAGTGCAGGGCTGTCCCGCCCCGTCACACCGTTTCAGAAAGGGCCTTGACCATCTCTACCCCCAGGTGCGCCATCCGACTCCTACCTGGGACCTCAATCTGGTCCTCAACAGGCTCATGTTCCCACCCTTTGAGCGATTAGCCACCTGTTCCTTGCTGTACCTGTCATGGAAGACCGTTTTTCTGGTGGCTATCACATCAGCCAGACGGGTCTCTGAGCTCAGAGCGGACCCACCGTACACCGTTTTTCATAAGGACAAGGTGCAGCTACGTCCGCATCCAGCATTCCTCCCGAAGATAGTGTCTGCGTTCCACAATAACCAAGACATCTTCCTTCCGGTCTTCTTTCCAAAACCTCACGCATCCTCGCGAGAGCAACGACTTCACTCCCTGGATGTTCGTAGGGCGTTGGCTTTCTATGTTGATCGGACAAGACCATTCCGCAAATCCTCTCAACTCTTTGTGGCAATTGCTGACCGAATGCGAGGTCTTCCTGTCTCGTCGCAGCGAATCTCCTCATGGCTCACAGAGTGCATACGCACCTGTTATAACTTGGCGAATGTCCCTTTGGGCCATCTCACCGCCCACTCTACCAGGGCCCAGGCATCTTCCGCTGCCTTTCTGGCACATGTACCGATACAAGAAATATGCCGAGCAGCGACCTGGTCGTCGGTTCAAACTTTCGCCTCTCACTATGCTCTGGTTCAACAGTTGAGAGACGACGCAGCCTTTGGCTCTGCGGTCCTGCATTCCGCCATGTCTCACTCCGACCCCTCCGCCTAGGTAAGGCTTGGGAATCACCTAACTGGAATGGATATGAGCAATCACTCGAAGAAGAAAAAACGGTTACTTACCTTTGTAACTGTTGTTCTTCGAGATGTGTTGCTCATATCCATTCCACAACCACCCTCCTTCCCCACTGTCGGAGTAGCCGGCAAGAAGGAACTGAAGGTCGGGTGGGTCGGCTGAGGTATATATGCGGTGCCGTTATGGCGCCACTCCAGGGGGCGCTCAGCCGACCCACTGGGGTTGCTAGGGTAAAATCTTCCAACGAATGTGCACGCGGTGCGCGCACACCTAACTGGAATGGATATGAACAACACATCTCGAAGAACAACAGTTACAAAGGTAAGTAACCGTTTTTTCTGCGGTGTTGGAATCTCCCTGCTCACATTTTAAGCGAACAAAAGATGGGTGCTGGCATTCTGAGACCCTCAAAATCCTGCCCTGGGGGCCAGACAGTTGAGCAACCAGCATCCACAACCTCTACCATGATAGCATCCTGTCTGGCAACAACTCACTTATCAATAGCTGGGGTCTGAAATCCTCATTTCTTTGTTGTTCTATCACTGTAGTCTCCACTTTCCTATTGCTTGTCTGTATAATCTCTGTCTGGTTCTGTGATTGTTTCTGTCTGCTGTATAATTAATTTGTTGGGTGTAAAGCAATTCAGGTGGTGCGGTATAACTGGATAGATAATCATGTTACAATATGTTGGGATTGGTTAGTTACATTTCAGTAAAATGATTGGTTAAGGTATAGCTAAGCAGAACTCCAGTTTTACTATATAGTCTGCAGTCAATCAGGAAGTAAGGGGGGGAATGGGAATGGGGGTAGGGGAATTGGAGTTATGTTTTGCTAAGAGGGGAATAGGAAGAGGGAATGGGAACAGGGACACAGACAAGCCTCTGTGGTGTCAGAGCTGGGAAGGGCGATACTGAGGAAGGAAATTGGAATCGTTGCTTGCTGGAAGTTTACCCCAATAAACATTGAATTGTTTGCACCTCTTGAACTGCGGGTATTGCTGCTCTCAGGTCATGCGAGAAGGACCAGGGAATGGGAGCGTGATGGGATAAACCCTCTAAGAAGTACGTCTTTCAGGATGTGAAAAACCCTGAAATCAGTATAATTAAGCTGACCTAAGCCATGGTTAGATAGTGCTAAATGAAAGGAAAGATTGTTCTGTCAATGTAGCTATTACAGGGATGGAAAACCCCTCCAGTCACTGTAGCAACTATCTACTCCACAGTGCTATAGCAGTGTCACAGCAGCATTTAAGTGTAGACAACCTCAGAGTGAGACCAGGTCTGGCTCTGTGGATGCTCAGGCACTACAACAAGAGCAGTGACAATACACTGATGCTTCTGTAGTTGGCAGGATTCAAACTTGCCTGGGGAGACCCCAATGGATTTCTAGTCCATCGCCTTAACCACTCAGCCACAAGTACTTGGTGTATAGGTGCTTCACTACACAATGATTCTGTTCTCACTGAATTGTCACTTCATATTGCTCAGACCAGCTCCCCCAGCACACTCCTGGCTGTGCATTAGTGTAGGTGTGTCCATGGCTGAACAACAAGGGTTCCTGCCCATTTCCCTTCCGGCTGGAGCATGATTAGAGTGTGTTTGTGGTTAACGACATTGCTATAGATTGTTGTTCATTCCCCACACTGACAATTCAGACCGTCCCGTTCCTATTCGAATCTCCACCAGATCATGCCAATAGCCAGAGTCAGGATTTCTCTGGGGCACTGAAATGTTTCAGGGGGTTGGTGCATGAACTCAGCCTTGCATCCATCCCTGATGTTTCATGGACTAACAACAGCAGCGTAAAGAAAGAGCTGATCCAATATCTCACTGTCAGAGGTGAAGGTGGCCTCGTCCCGTCTGCATGACCATTGCCATTGCAGGAGAGAAGGTGTCAATGGAATCGAATGCGCTGGCTCAGACAAGAGACACAGGGAGGTTTTGCTGTTCATGGATCTGTGCAAGGGAAATTGTGTCTCTGTGTGAAATTGAGGAGGGAAATGAAACGTCCACATGGTGGCCCAATGCACTAAGGAATGTGGGCAATGGACTCCGGCTGGGAAATGATTTCACAGGATCAATGTATTGCCCTGATTAAAAGCTATGGCTAAAAGGGAGCCACTGTTGTTAGTACCTGAACCTGTGTAGGGACACCCGAGTGGGTATCAAGTCCATTGCCTTAACCAGGGGTAGTCGATTATTTTATCAAGATTCAAATTTCTTGGTCAAGGTATAGTCAATGTATAGACGCCAGAGAAAATAATAAACTGATAAGAAGAAGAATATAGAAATATTTTGCAGTCACTATGGGCATAACTATGATAATTGTTTTGTGTTTCACTCTTTATTATGGCACCACCTTCCTTCCCTTTAGACTTCTAGTTTACCAAGGGTAAAACTAAACATTTCTTCAGATACCAGGGAGTGTTTGTGTTCATTCCTGCTAGCTACACAGGGATTTGATGTAGCTGCTTTCAATCCTCCGGCTCTGCCAGGTTAAGTAACATTTCAGGCTGTCACTGAACTGAAGGAGGGAGATCATTTTTTGACAGGTTACGCCTCCTCTTAAAGGTGTTTGTCTGGCAGCCTTGGTTCCCAGGTCTCTCCTGAGGGAAGAAAGTTTCTGTGCAAAATACCAAACCTTTTAACAGAGCGGAGGGAAAGGCAACGGCCACATGATGAGGCCAATATGTACCACCACATGATTCTTTTATGTGGGATGACTCTGAACACTGACTGATCTGCACTCTCTTGTGTTTGAAGAGATGTTGAGTTTTGCACTTGGGAACCTATAAGGCTGAAGCAATGTTATGGATAGTGACACTGCGATTGAAGGGTGATTTAAGGTTGTAAAAATTGTTAAAAACACTGAGCTTAAACGTGAACTGCCTGTTATTAAAGGCTGGTTTCCCCACGTCGGTTCCATGAGCTCTGCTAGAAAGGCCCTGGGTTCTCTCCTGCCTCGGTGGGAACTCGAGGGAATCGTCCCCTGCTGCCCTTGGCTCCAGGTTGATTTTTCTGGGGAGGGGGCGTGGAATTGAGTTGTTTGCTGTTGAGAAGGGAGCCAGGCCGGTTCTCAGGGAACGAGAACTCCCAGCATCTGCCTAGCCCAGCCCAGGCTGCTGCCCTGTCCCAGCCTCTGTTCCCCTGGGGGCCCTGCGTGTTTGACTCTAGAGCAGGCTGGGAGCAGCAGCTGAGGCAGAGGACACCTGGGCTGGGCAGATAGGAGGGAGTTTAGCAAGTGGAAATGGTAAAACCGCAGTGAAGTATTACCTTGGACTCGACGGCATTTCTCCATTGGTCTGTCTGCTCTGGGGCAGGGACAATGACACGTCCTGCTGCATTCATCATTTCAAAGGGTGGTTTAGGATTTTCATTCTCCAACACGGTGCACAAAGCCGGACTCAACCCAGGGTGCAAACAAAATGAGCCACTCACAGGTTCTGGCAGCCACAATGAGCGTTTGGTGCGAGATCTCAGACCTGCCCCTGCCCCAGAGGGAGGGGGGTGTCTACAAGGGGCTTGGACCACTGATCTATCAGCACCTAACTCCCAAACTTTCAGTAACTCTATTATCAGTGCCCATGAGTGTAATTTAAACCATGAGAAAAACCACACTAGGCTAGACCAAAGGCCCATCTAGCTCTGAATCTTGTCCTCTGACAGTAGCCAATACCAGGTGCCCCCAAAGCCACCACTGGGAATGGAACCCAGGATCACCTGTTTACAAGGCAGGTGCTTTAGCCAGCTAAGCCATGGTGCCTGGCTGGGTGTAAGATATAGTGTCTGCCCACACCTGACTCCCTGCCATCTCCACCAGGACCTGACAAGCTTTCCTTGTGTTCGGATTCTGCAAAGCGGAGGAGCAGGTGACATTTTCCTTGCAAGCTGTGTGTGTGAGTGAATCTTTGGCCAGCTCTGCACTACAAAGTTGTTTCAGCAGAAATATATTGCTCAGGTGTGTGAAGAACACACAACGCTCCCTCGGTCGGCAGCTTGGTGTGGCTGGTGTACACACTGCAATGCCATGTCTGGTGGTAAAACTGCCCTGTTTTGGTGACAAAATAAAACCACTTCGATGAGAGGCCTAGAGCTTTTTGCAGCAAACTTAAAGTGACAGAGTGCCAGTGTAGATGCTGCTGATCATTAAATCACCATAACTGGCCTCTGCCAGTATCCGACAATGCCCGCTGTGAACTCGCCTGCCCTGCATTCCTGCTACAGAGGCTGGGCCCCTCCCCTTTCCTAGCTCCAGGAAGTTCTGGCAGCTGAGCCTGCTGCTCTGCTCCGGAAGCCAGGAGCAAATCACTGCCGTGGAATGCTGCTCTCCGGCCCTGCGAACACAGAGCAGGGGGCAGGAACTTCCATACATGGGGCCACCGGCATCCGAACTGTGACACCCCATGACACCCCTTCCCTCGAGGAGGCTCTTACCTTCTAAACAGGGACGGTTGTTTTCTAGTAAAATCACTAAAAGGGAAGGAGAAAACTCGAAAGAGGTTCCTCCTGGCGCTCACTTCCGTGAACCCGAATACTCTCTCAGTCCTCAAAGAGAGACTTGGAGAAGGAGACTTGCTGCAGCAAAGCCACAGGGGTCTCTGAGGTTTCCCTGGCCCCTCGTCCCTGTCCTGCCTGCCTGATGTCAGCATCTCTCTGTGAGGTCATCACCTCCCCCCCACCACCTTGGACCAATAGGCTGAGGTCTTGCAAAAAGCCTTTGTGATGTCACTGCCGCACCCCTCCCTTGCTGGGCTAATGTCCTGCCCCTGGCCAGGCACTGTGGAGCTTTGAGCTACTCCCTGTGGATCACCCCACTCAAGGAGCGTTCGTTCTAGGCAGCAAGCCGGCTAGACAGGGAAACATCAGACGCTGCCTTAGTTGTAATATGAATTTGTCTCTTTTCACCTTCCAGCCATGGGGTCTTGTTAGGCCTTTCTCTGCTCGATTCAAGAGCCCTTTAATATCCAATCTTTTCTCTCCATTAAGGCCCTTCAACACTTCAATGAAGTCACCTTTCAATCTTCTTTTGATCAGATAAACAGGTTGAGCTCTTTCAATAGCTCCCTAGAAGGCATTTTCCTCCAGACCTCACAACATTTGTTGGCTCTTTCTGCCCCAGCTCCAATTTCACAACATCTTTTTCAAATGAGGACACCAAAGCTGAAGGCAGTATTCCAGTATCAGTCTCACTGATGCCGTGTCACCTCCTGTGACGTTATTGACATAATCTGTAACTGTATAGATCACCGTTGCGACCGCTGTTCTATATTTGCAGCCAATATTGTAGAAAGGTGTCGTGCAAGGGGTCTATGGAGAGGTTCTGATTGGCTGATTATAATGATGCTATCTCTAGATGTGTATCATTTTTTTAGTTGACGTTATGAATATTGGCTCTATGCTGCCCATATTTCAATCTTGTGCTCTGCTTCCGGTGTCAGTTCTGTTTAGCCTGCTTGATGGCCCATTAAGGACCATCAGCTATACAATCGCCCCATTGAGAGAAGGCAGATACGCCTTGTGACTCAGCAAGGTAGCAGGGACCTGCCTATGGAGAGAACTCTAAGGTTTTTCTATGCCACGTGCTGGATAGAGTGTCCTTGGGACAAAGAAAGCAAAGACCACATGGCAAGAGACTATAAAAGGCTGATGCCTCGTCTCCATCTTGTCTTCAATCCTGCTTCATACCTCTGGAGGGACTTTGCTACAAACTGAAGCTCTGTACATAGGACTGAATGACCCATCCCAACTTTGAATAGACTCCAGAGACTTGATTTGAACCTGCAGTTTATTCCATTACTGCTACAAGCCTGAACCAAGAACTTTCCCATTACTGTATGTGAAGGGTTAAAATCCATGTGCATGTTATATAACAACCTGGTCTATGGATTGTGCCAGCTCTTTTCCAGACCCGAAGTCCAGACTATGGTCTAGCCCACTATGACTGTTTTGATGGTTTAAATTACACTCACAGGCACTGAGGATAGAGTTACTGAAAGTTTGGGAGTTAGGAGCTGATAGGTCAGTGGTCCAGTCCCCTCAAAGATGACCCCGACCCTCTGGGACAGGGGCAGGTCTGAGCTCTCACACCAAATGCTCATTGTGGCTGCCAGAATCTGTGGGCAGCGCATTTAGTTTACACCAAGGGTTCAGTCCTGCTTCGTGCACCATGTGTGAGAGTGAAAATCCTAAACCGCCCTATGAAATAACAAAAGCAGCAGGATGTGTTATTGTCCCTGCCCCAAAGCAGACAGACCGATGGAGAAATGCCATGAGTCCAGGGTAATACTCCCCTGCCGTTCTACTTTTTTTTTTTTTTTAACTCCCTCCCAGCCTTATGGGGTCTCAGAGCCCGGTATTGAGCCTGAGCCAAGATATCTACACTGCTTCATACCTCTGGAGGGACTTTGCTACAAACTGAAGCTCTGTACATAGGACTGAATGACCCATCCCAACTTTGAATAGACTCCAGAGACTTGATTTGAACCTGCAGTTTATTCCATCACTGCTACAAGCCTGAACCAAGAACTTTGCCATTACTGTATGTGAAGGGTTCAAATCCATGTGCATTTTATATAACAACCTGGTCTATGGATTGTGCCAGTTCTTTTCCAGACCCAAAGTCCAGAGTATGGTCAAGGACCAGAGGCCTAGCAAATAGTGACCAGCTAAGAGAAAGCTGGGGTAAACAGAAAGCCTTGCTTGCTAAGATAGGCCTAGTCAGCAAATTGCCAGGTGTTGGAGCTTAGAACTAAATGATTGTGTGTTATTCAGAACTGCAGACTGAACAAAGAATCCCTATTGTGTTTGTTTCTTCTCTAGGGAGACATTCTTCCCACAGATCCAACCTTGAGTTTATGAAAAGTTGGCATGTCAGTATAAGATATGGCGTCCTTCCACCTCCCTTCCAAGGGACCAATGCCTGCCTTAAGACACACAGAAAACAATCTTTATTGCCATATACTTTCACTCTTTCTTTGCTTTAACCCCTAGGAATGTACCTGTTGGACAATCAAAGGAGTTGCTCCATTCCTATGGATCCCAAATCAGAATTCAACATATATATTTTATACTAACAACATTTTATCAAAGTATTAATGAAATGTTAACTTGCTAACTTGAGACCATGGGTGGAGACATTATCTAATCTGTTAATCATTGGCTAATGTGCTTATCCTGTCTTGCAAAACCCATCCCAGGGTGTGGAACTGCCTAGCCTGTCACTTTCCCCCGCCCGTGGAAAATCTATATATTCTATTGTAATTAATTAATTAACAGTGTCTCTGAGCCTAATAAGCCCACTCCGCCAGCACTGTGTGTAATAAAGTCCTATTCTTGACCTCTACACATTGGAGATTTATGTCCTTCACAGACACCTGCTGAATAAAGAGGAGATTCAGCATCCAGCTTGGCTGAATGTGTCTCCTCTCCCCACAGCTTGGTGATTTTTGAGGAAATGGAGAAGACTGCCTTTGCCTAGATGTACATCGCTTGCAAAAGAAACAGGTCTTTTTGGTGACAAGTGTTGAAAGGAGTCATTAGACAAATGTGGAGACAGGAAAAATGTCCCCCAATTGAACTGGCATCTGTGGATGCTGAAGCCACAACACAGAGCGCTAAACACTATATGAGAACCGGGTGGTGTCAGAAGAGTCTCTACCAAAGCCTTTTCCCACCAGCAGGGGCCTCTCTGTGCACAGAACTCCTGGTAGCGTGATGGCTGCAGGCAGTGGAGAACTCCATTTTGGCATCTCTTTTGTGGTGAACATCTGCAGTGGCTATTAAAAGGTCTCTAGATAGTGATCTTTGGGAAGAGCTGGCTGAAGAACCTTCCTACTAACCAGGAGAGCCTGGCTTGGCCCGACAGTTCTTCCCTGCTGAACCTAGTGTGTCTGTTGGCTCCTTTTTTTGTATCTCTTTTCAGAAAAAGAAAATACCTGTCAGCAGAATCCTTCTAAGTGCTTGTTCAAGACAGAGAGAGCCTTCCTTGCGGCTAAGTCTTGGTGCCATGGGGCATGCCTCACTGCAGCACCTCCTGCTGACCATCCTAGCAATTAGCTCTGGTTCACCGGTGCGCCTTCATCTAGTAGCGTCTGGCCACCATCTGTTCTATCATTAGGACCCATGTTGCTCTCAGGACTTCAGTGTCCTCTTATGGACACAGCCCTCTGGCTGTGCCCCACTCAGTTCTCCCCCCCTGCTGTGAGGGGGGGATGTCCTCTACCCAGACACTTGCCTCAGTGGCCGGCTGCAGTCCAGGGTGTAGCTACCTGTGTCAGTGGCTACTGAGGCAAAAGGTGTGAACCTCCAACCCTGCCATCTGTTTCCCTGGACCATTTCCCAACAGACCTAGAACCTTCCTCCACCTTTGTATCAGGGCCTTAGTCTGGCAGTAGTCAGCCAGGAGGTCACTCATGCACCCCTTACCCCAGCACTACTCTGATCATAGTGCCCTCCCTGCTTGCTTCCTTCCTTCCTTCACAGAAGCCAATCCTCCCTCCTCAAACTCCAAGGAGTGACTAACTCTTGCTGTGCTGAGCAGCTCTTTATATATGGGCTGCTCCAGCAAGCCTTCTCCTGATTGGCTCTCCCAATAAGCCCTTTCTTGATAGGCTGGGTTCTGCACAGCCTCTTCAAGGCTGCCTTAATCTTTCTCCTGCTTGTTTGGGGCAGACAGCCCACCACACGTGGAAAGTGGCAAATGAGAAGTCTGGAGCTGAAGGAAAGGTTACCATGACTCAGAACTGAGCCGAGGTTGCTGTGACTGAAACACAGATCACTAACCATTATATGATCACAGTGACTGGTGGGAGAGGCACATGTTAGAAGCCCTCTGTCTACTCAGCTTTGGCTTTCTGTGCACAGAAAGCCAGACACCTCAAGGTCTGCAAGTCTTGAGGGAAATGGGGAACGTCTGTACTTTAGAATTTGCAGGTGTTGACTTGAACCATCAAATGAAACAGTTGCAAATACCTTCTTCAGGCAGGCACCATGGCTTAGCTGGCTAAAGCACCTGTCTAGTAAACAGGAGATCCTGGGTTCAACTCCCAGTGGTGCCTTGGTGTATGGCTTTTGTCTCCTCTGCTCACATTTTCCTGTGTCTTCCTAGGAAACAGAAGAGGCCTCCCTTGGTATCCAAGTCATTGCTTGCTAAGGAAAAGGCTTCTTTGGAGAGAAGCATTGGAAACAATCAAATCACAAACCTGGAGTTGATGAAAACGCTGCTATGATTGGCATTGGCATGGCGGTTGCTTCGACTGCAATTGCTGCAACACGAGAGCCTGCGCCACACATCCTTGTGATTCCCTGGAGATGTTCACACACAGATGTCATGTCACCTTCCTTTTGATTGTCATTGAAAAATGGAGCAGTTGGGAGAAAAGTCCCAGAGAGTCGCACCGTGGCTAAGCTGGGTGACTCACCTGCCAGGTAAAGTGGAGTTAGGGATGCAGCTCCCAGTAGTGCCTTAACAAATGTGTCTGCTCTTCCCACCTTTTGGTGAATCTTTTGCGGAAACAGAGAAGACTGCCTCTGCCTTGCAATGCAAAGGCTTGCAAAAGAAACCAGTTGTTTTTTCTGACAAGTGTCAGAAGGAGGCACATAAGAAATGTGGAGACAAGGAAAAGGTCATCGTAACTCAACATGCATCCATGGCTCTTGAGGCCAGAACGCAGAGCACTAAGCACTGGATGACCACAGCAAAATCTAAACTTTACACCTTATTACACTAGGCAGTAGTTAGGTCAAGCAATTTTCTCATCCTACTGGATGTTACCGTCCTTAATACATAGAATTCCCCCTAAAACCTGGATTACTGTCCTCAGATGACCTTCATTTTCTCAGGATTCCTGCTGCTTCCAGCATAGATGGAGGAGGAGACAGGCAAAAACATTATGCCACAGTCTCCTATTTTATATCCTTAGTTCAAGTGTCTAGAAGACACTTGCCCAGACGTGTCCGGGTGGGCTCTGCTGAGTCACTAGGTTGGGGAATCCTCCTGGTGTGGTCTTGTGCAACTGAGTCATAGACTTGAGCGGTCCCCACAGTGTTGTGTTTGGGCATCTGTCACTGAATTGGAAATCCCTTAATTACAATTCCTCTGCTGATTCATGGCTGTTGAACACCCTCCTCGGCAGGGGTCACTAGCAAAATTATAGCCTATTTCAGTAACAACCATACAGCAAAATGCATAACTTCACACACCCTCATGCTATACATATTTGGACAGAATAACCGATTTCAGCAGATCATGACTTTTCATATGATAACTTACATGGAATGGTTTGTAGGACATATCACAGCCATATATGAATGATGACTATGTGAGCTACAGGGAGCTATTTTGAAGTACATCATGTCACAAAAGCCTCTAGAGACTGGCCTTTGGGAAGAGCTGGCTGAAGAGCCTTCTGAGTAACTGAAAGATCCAGGCTTGGCCCTGCCAGTTTGTGCTTGCGAACTAAACTTGTCCGTTGGGCTCCCTTTTTTGTGTCTCTTTCACAGAAACAGAGCAGAAGTTCTTGGCCAATCCTTGAAAGTGCTTGTTCAAGACACAGAGAGCCTCTGTGCTGGGGCAGGGGTGGGGGTGCAGGAGGTGGTCGGGGGTGGAGGTGCTTACCTCGGGCAGCACAGCTCCCAAAGTGACTGGCACACACTCCCCTCCGGCAGTGGCTCCTAGGCAGTGGGATACGGGGGCGGGTCAGCTGTGGCGTTTGCACTCAGGGCTGCAGGGATATGCCAGCCACTTCCAGGAGCAGTGTGGCAGGGAGGGAGGGGGCAGAGTGGGCAGGGAGCCGCCTTAGCGCTGCTGGCACATCTCCGTGTGTCACTTGGGGAGGCATCAGGTCTCTGTGGGCTGCCTGGGGCAGGGGCAGTGGCCGAGGGGGCTCGGGTCACCCCTTTGCCTCCTCTCTCCAGGCTCCCAGCCCATCTTGCCGGCCGACAGGGATTTTAGGGTGCAGCAGCGCAGGGAGCAGGAAGGGCGAACCACAGCGGCTGCCTCCCCCACATGCAGGAAAATGGCTTGACCTGCTGGCCCCACGGACTAAGGCCTCCAGCTTGCCCCATTTGACCCAATGGGTTGATCTTGTGGCCAGAATTATTTGCAGTCGGGATTTCCCCCAACAGTGCCCCACAGGGGTCCAGGGTCAGCTCCAGCACAGGCCACACAGGAAGGCTTAATGCTCGAGCTGCAGCACATGCTGGGCAGGCTTAAGGCCGGGCTCCCCATGGCAGGAGAGAAGAAGACGACTTGGCCCTTGGAGGGGCGGGCTGGGGCTTCCTGGATCCCATTTGCTCACAGCCAGCGCCCTGCCCCCACTCCCATGTCATCAATGGTGCCCCCAGGTCAGCCAGAATGGAGCAGCGGTTTTCACTGCACCAAGTCCACTTATGGCTTACAGGCAACTCCCAGACCCACCACAGCCCACCATGTCAGCCAGAAAGGAGCCCACTCAGCCTCGCCATTGCTGCTTTTCCTTCCCCCCAGAACCCTGCTTCTCCTGGGCTGCAAGGAGCCATCCCTGGGAAGCCAAGAGGCAGGCACAGGATTCTGCCTCCCAGCAGCCAACCGCACCTCCCCCGGCTTTGCAGAACGAATGGTGACGCTCTACTAACCCCACTTAGCCGCAATGATGTGCTTACTTTCTGCCCTGCCTTTCTCAGCTCGACTTTCCTCTTTTCCCCCATTCCTGCCTCACTTCCTCCTTTGGCAAGTCACGCAGAGGAGGCCAGCAGGAAGAGCCGGCCTCCACCGGCCAACCTCCAACAGCAGAGGAGGCCAAGCCACAAGCCTCCAAAAGGTGACACGCTGCACTCCTCTAGGTTCTCCAGCCTGCTGCCAAGGTGCTTTCTCCACTGCTGTCAGCACCCTCTGTCATGTGGGGGTTGGAGTTATCCCAGGGACAGGCCAATAGGAGAAGGAGGAGGCCTTCCTGAACAGCAAGGTGATCTGGGAAAAGGAAGCCAGCATGTTTCTGCACCAGGGACCTTTTGTGTGTTAGGCAAATGCGATAACCACTACACTACAGAAACTCCATCTACTTGGTTGTTGCTCACCCTGGCACAGATCGATGGACAAACTTGGAGAAAGTGGTGACAACCCTTCAATAGGTCAGCTGGCAGAGCAGAGGACTGGAGCGGGCACTCAGGAAATCGTCCTTACGTCGCCCTTGTGACTCCAGCTTGAGGGAGAGCTTCTTTTTCTTCCCCTTGCTGACAAAGAGCAAGAGAAGAATGAAAGGTCAGGTGGGCCAACTCGGTGCAGAAGCCCATGCTGTCTTTTCCTGCTGCATAGCCTGAAATGAGGGACTCATGGGAGTTAAAGGAACTGCTGCACTTTCAGAAAACATCCCACCCGTGCACACAGGGGGACAGAAGAGCCTGTTAGTCTAGCACGCTCCCAACTGAACTACTTCAGCAGCTGCTCGGTTTCTTTTTGGCCTCCTGCTTTTCTGTCTGGGATGTTGTTGTCAGCTGTGGCAGAGAAAAAGGACGTCTTTGCGAGCAGCCCATGAAGACAAGATTCACTTTTGCCTTCCTTGCTCGGCTTTACTTGCTTCCTCGCCCTATTCCTGCCTTAGTTCCTGGGTTTCCTGAAGGCGACGGGGGGCCAGCAGTACCAGGAGGAAGTTGGGCAGCTAGACCCTGGTGGCAAAAGTCCTGCCGCCACTTGCCACCCCACTCTCTTCTCCCAGCGTCACATATTGGCCACCAGAGACTTGGGGCCCAGCAGCGCAACGGAAGGCAGTGGACAGAGCCATCCTCGCCTTGAAGCTCCGGCTCATTAAACCACATCTTCAGTCGCTGATGGCCAATGAGAGACCGACATCGCTTGCTATTTTAGCACTTGGAAATGCCATTGGCCAATCTTTGGATCTCTGTAATGCTGCGCTTCAGTTCATGGGGGAAAGGCGAGAGAAGCGACCTTTCAACTAAAGGCCTGGGGTTAACATCCTAACGCTGTCTGTCTCCGACTGTAACACTATTTAATACTGGCCCACCCTGTGCTGGTGAGTGCTCCATTGATAGATGTTAGTACATTTCAGTTACTGTCAAAATTAAAAAGTTTCTATATGCTTAAAGAAAATGCATTTGTTTATTTGCTTATATATGGCATGAATAAATACAGGTTTACAGAACCTAGCCTGCAAATTTATCATCTTATATGACAGAGAAAATCATGCGTCTAAATTGTGCGTCAAAATCATGAGCTGAGCTACAAATGCAATGAAAAATAAGATATTCAAAATTTTAACATGGCGGGGGGCACCGAAGACACGTCTTGCCTGGGTGAGGCACTTGGTCTAGGGGAGGCCCTGTCAGGGAGAACAGGAGTTAGTCTCACACGCCTATTTCCAGGCTGTAATCTGTGGGCACCCTGCTCTGGGGGAGGGATCGCGGCAGCCCAGACTCAGGGCTGGAACAGGCCCCAGATTGAGGGGGTGGCTGCAGGGTTTGCAGCACTCTGATGTCTCAGACAATGTGTCTCCCCAAAGCCTCAGATCTGCGTCCCCAGAAGGCTCCTGCGCTGCCTCTGCTGCTTTCACAGTCTATAGCAAGGAGCAGCAGCAAGGGTCAGGGATGAGCCATAGGCACTAGGTGGGGGGCAGAGGCTTCAGGAGCCCAGAGTGTTTGCCTGTCTGGGCATTTTGGCTGAGACCTGTGGAAGCAGGGAAAGAATTAATAAGGATTTGAAGGGGATTTTAATGCATGTTAGTCAGTTAGCAAGAGTCAGGCCATACTGTAACCCTAATGACGTGAGACTTGTAGAAGCAAGGATAGTGCGAAGCGAGAGGACAAGAACTGTGTACAAAGTTATTACGACCTTGCAACAGTCTAACCAAATATGCAGGCTTGCTTTTCTTAGGAATGAGACAAATAAGATAGCAGAAAGGCTTATGTATAAACAAAATGTATTTGTTGCTTTTTACCATCTGTATTATTGCTAGAAATTGTCTGTAACAAAGGTATAAAGGCTTGCTGTGATTGTTTACCAGTTGAGAGACCTGTCCAGGACTGGGGCGACCCTGTGTCCTATGGCACTCACTCCCTCCATTGTAATTACTGGAGAAATAATAAAGTATTTGATTTTGCTGCACCCAAACAAAAAGCGAGAACTGAGTTTTTCTCCGACAGACCTCAGGGACACATTGTGAGGCAGAATCCCAGGCATCTTATGAAAGGAGCATAAGGACATAAGGACGTAGGAACGGCCAGACTGGGTCAGACTGTGTCCATCTAGCCCAGTATCCTGTCTTCCCATAGTGGCCAAAGCCAGGTGCCCCAGAGGGGAATGAACAGAACAGGGAATCACCAAGTGACCCATCCCCTGTCACCTATTCCCAGCTCCTGGCAAACAGAGACTAGGGACACCATCCCTGCCCATCCTGGCTCAGAGCATGTCCTCCATGAATCGATTTAGCTCTTTTTTTGAACCCTGTTATAGTCTTGGCCTTCACAACCTCCTCTGGCAAGGAGTTCCGCAGGTTGACTGTGCGTTGTGTGAAAAAATACTTCCTTTTGTTTGTTTTAAACGGGCTGCCTATTAATTTCATTTGGTGACCCCTAGTTCTTGTGTTATGAGAAGGAATAAGTAACACTCCTTATTTACTTTCCCCACACCAGTCATGATTTTATAGACCTCTAGCATATTTCCCCTTAGTCATCTTTTCTCCAAGCTGAAAAGTCCCAGTCTTATTATTCTCTCCTCATATGGCAGACACTCCATACCCATTTCTGAACCTTTTCCAATTCCAATACATCTTTTTTAAGATGGAGCGACCATATCTGCATGCAGTATTCAAGATATGGGCGTACCATGGATTTATACAGTGGCAATAAGATTTTCTCTCTTATTCTCTATCCCTTTCTTAATGATTCCCAACATTCTGTTCGCTTTTTGCCTGCCACTGCACATTGAGTGGATGTTTGCAGAGAACTATCCACAGTGACTCCAAGATCTCTCACTTGAGTTGGAACAGCTATTTTACATCCCATCATTTTCTATGTAGAGTTGGGATTATGTTTGCCAATGTGCATCACTTTGCATTTATCAACATTGAATTTCATTTGCCATTTTGTTGCCCTTTCACCTAGTTTTGTGAAATCTCTTTTTAGCTCCTCACAGTCTGCTTTGGACTTAACTATCCTCTGTAGTTTTGGATCATCCGCACATTTTGTCACCTCGGTGTTCAGCAGATCGTTTATGAAGATGTTGACTAGTCCCAGTACAGACACCACTAGTTACCTGTTTGCATCCTGAAAACTGTCCATTTATTCCTACCCTTTGTTTCCTGGCTTTTAACCAGTTATTGATCCACGTGAGGACCTTCCGGAGGTGAACGTAAGCTGGTACATTCCGGTATGGGGTACTGGCAAGAGCGGGTACGCTGTGCCAGCCCGGCCCGGCTTCCCCAGGCTGGTGATATAAAGGGCCCAGGGCTCCCTGCAGCCTCCCAAGCTCCCCTGGCGGAGCCCCGGGGAGCAAATCACTGCCCTGGAACGCTGCTCTCTCCCGCGCTACGAACACAGAGCAGGGGCGGCGGGAGCTTCCTTACAGTGGGGGGTCACTATTGTCTGAACTGTGGCACTCCCATGACACCCCTTCCCCAAGGACCCACACTCACACTACCTCTCCCCCCGAGGCCAAACCCACAGAATGCCTCTCCCCCCCCCAAGACTCCCCCTTTCCCCCTCCATCATTTGTCCTAACAGCCAGTTAAGAGTGGTGGGGCCACAGCCCTCTAAACCCCCTGTTCCCGCACCCCTGACACAGAGCTAAGCAGCAGCGGTGTGTGTGTGCGTGTGACAGAGGCTGCTGTGCTGAGCCAGTGAGGGAAGCGGGGGCTGATGTTGGGGCTGCCCCCTCCCCCTGCCTCAGGCCTGGTTGCTTGCAGCAGCTGTCTGAACATAGAGACAGTGTGCGACACACTCCCTCTCCCCACACACACACTCCCTCTCCCCACACACACACAGTCTCTACCCCGCCATGCACACCGCAGTTGAAAAGCAGCTGGCAATCTAGTAAGATGCCCGTGGAATGGTGGGAGTGAGAAACCTGCATCATGTGATGCTGTACCAGCCCATGAGGCATTGCAAACCCTTCCCAAAGCACCCTGCAGCCAGTTACACAGCTACCCACAGTGCACTGCTCTCTGTGGCCATCCAAGATTCTAGCGTGGATGTGCTCTGGTGACACAAGGGGCATAGTGTGGACATGCAGCAGCTGTTTAATTAAAACACTTTAAAGCCGCATTACCCAATAGTGTAGACACAGCTTGAGAGTGAGACAAGACCCAGCTCTCTTGAAACTGAAGAATTACAACTTTCTCCGTAGTTGGCAGGATTTGAACCTGCGCAGTGAGACCCCAATGGATTTCTAATCTACCACCTTAACCACTCAGCCACAACTATTTGGTTGAGATGTGTCTTTCACTGCACTCTAGTTCTGTTCTAACTGAGTGATCAATTCCAGTTGTTTCCTCAGACCAGCTCCCCCAGCACACACACTGCTGTGCCATTGTGTAAGTGTGTCCATGGCTGAACTGCAAGAATTCCCGCTCATTTCCCTTCTGGCTGGAGCATGAGGAGAGTGTGTTTGTGGTCAATGACGTTGCTGTAGATTGTTGTCCATTTCCTGCCTTGATCATTCAGACAGTCCCTTTCCTGCCATATCCACAGCACATCAGTGATTGCAATAGCAGGGGGCAGGTTTTCTCTGGGGCACTGAGATTTGTCAGGGGGTTGGTGGCTCCTTTCTTTCCTCACCCTGGAGTAAACTCAGCTTTTTATTCCATCCTTGATGTTTCATGGAATAACAACAGACGACCGAGGAAAGAGGTGGACAGGGCGGGTCTCAGGGGAGGGGCAGAGAGGTGGGGGCGGTGGGCAGGGCGGGTCTCAGGGGAGGGGCAGAGAGGTGGGGGCGGTGGGCAGGGCGGGTCTCAGGGGAGGGGCAGAGAGGTGGGGGCGGTGGGCAGGGCGGGTCTCAGGGGAGGGGCAGAGAGGTGGGGGCGGTGGGCAGGGCGGGTCTCAGGGGAGGGGCAGAGAGGTGGGGGCGGTGGGCAGGGCGGGTCTCAGGGGAGGGGCAGAGAGGTGGGGGCGGTGGGCAGGGAGGGTCTCGGGAGGGGCAGAGAGGTGGGGGCGGTGGGCAGGGCGGGTCTCAGGGGAGGGGCAGAGAGGTGGGGGCGGTGGGCAGGGCGGGTCTCAGGGGAGGGGCAGAGAGGTGGGGGCGGTGGGCAGGGCTGGTCTCAGGGGAGGGGCAGAGAGGTGGGGGCAGCAGGCAGGCCTTGGGGTAGGGGGAGAGGCACCAGGAGGCCTTCAGGGAGGAGAGGAGCGAGCGGAAGGTGGACCAGCAGGCCTCAGCCACAGTGGAAGAGCGGGGGTCGGAAGTGGCCAATGGGAGTGAGGGCGGAGCACAGGTGGGGCCTCGGAGGGAGGAGAACGAGGGAAGGGGGTGGAGTGGGCAGGGCCGCCCAGAGGATTCAGGGGGCCTGGGGCAAAACAATTTTGGGGGCCCCTTCCATAAAAAAAAGTTGCAATACTCTAGAATCCTGTATTCAGATGGGGGCCCTGCAGGGCCTGGGGCAAATTGCCCCACCTGCCCCCCCTCTGGGCGGCCCTGCCCTCAGCCTCCCCTCGTAAGTCCCCTGCCCCCTAATCATTTTTGTTGCCCTCCCCTAGACTCTCTCCAATTTGTTTCTGTAGTGGGGGGGGGTGAAAACTGGACGCAATGCTCCAGATGTGGCCTCACCAGTGCCAAATAGAAGGGAATAATCACTTCCCCCGATCTGCCGGCAATGCTCCTACTAATCCAGCCAATACGACCAGGTACCCAAATTGAATGCAGACCCAGCAATATTTGATAAATTGGTTACTGTCCATTCAGGAGGTTATTTCCCACCTATTCATAAATAATGAAGATGCTATAATCGGAGGGGAGAGAGCTGTCCCGTCCGTGTAGTTAATCCATCTCCCCGAGAGGTGGTAGCTATGTCACTGGGGGAAGCTATGTGGGTGGGTGTGCAAGCTGTGGTGTTTACATGGATCTATAAGTTTAATCAAACCCCATTTTTAAAAGCACTGTGGTCTGGGAACAGAACAGATCGCTGAGGCAGGGCCTGTCCTTCAAAATCTTTAAGATCTCTGACTTACCTACACAGCAGGCATGGGGGTATAGCTCAGTGGTAGAGTGTTTGACTGCAGTTCAAGTGGTCCTTGGTTCAAATCCAAGTGCCCCCTTACAAACCTCTTCCTTCAACAAAAATAATGGCATTTCCATTATGTTCAGGAGTTCCACTGAATAGGGATCCCTGAAATGAATGGAAACGCTCAATATTTTCCTGTGCAAATGCATAAAAACCTAGCAAACATGTGCCTTCACTGAAATCAGTTCCAATCCTCTAAAGGATTAAAGAATCCTTATTCAGGTTGCAGGAAAAAAACATCCTGATGTGTAGAAAGAATAGTAAATATGGCAGGCGACAAGCTAGCCTTAACAGTGAAATCCTTGCTGATCTTAAACACAAAAAAGAAGCTTACAAGAAGTGGAAGACAGGACAAATGACCAGGGAGGAGTATAAAAATATTGCTCAGGCATGCAGGAGTGAAATCAGGAAGGCCAAATCACACTTGGAGTTGCATCTAGCAAGAGATGTTAAGAGTAACAAGAAGGGTTTCTTCAGGTATGTTAGCAACATGAAGAAAGTCAAGGAAAGTGTGGGCCCCTTACTGAATGAGGGAGGTAACTTAGTGGACAGAGGATGTGGAAAAAGCTAATGTACTCAATGCTTTTTTTTGCCTCTGTCTTCACAAACAAGGTCAGCTCCCAGACTGCTGCACTGGGCAGCACAGCATGGGGAGAAGGTGACCAGCCCTCTGTGGAGAAAGAAGTGGTTCAGGACTGTTTAGAAAAACTGGATGAGCACAAGTCCATGGGGCCGGATGCGCTGCATCCGAGGGTGCTAAAGGAGTTGGCGGATGTGGTTGCAGAGCCATTGGCCATTATCTTTGAAAACTCATGGCGATTGGGGGAGGCCCTGGATGACTGGAAAAAGGCTACTGTAGTGCCCATCTTTAAAAAAGGGAAGAAGGAGGAACCGGAGAACTACAGGTCAGTCAGCCTCACCTCAGTCCCTGGAAAAATTATGGAGCATGTCCTCAAGGAATCAATTCTGAAGCACTTAGAGGAGAGGAAAGTGATCAGGAACAGTCAGCATGGATGCACCAAGGGCAAGTCATGCCTGACTAACCTAATTGCCTTCTATGAGGAGATAACCGGCTCTGTGGATGAGGGGAAAGCAGTGGATGTGCTATTTCTGGACTTTAGCAAAGCTTTTAATACAGTCTCCCACAGTATTCTTGCCAGCAAGTTAAAGAAGTCTGGGCTGGATGAATGGACTATAAGGTGGATAGAAACCTGGCTAGATCGTCGGGCTCAACAGGTAGTGATCAATGGTTCCATGTCTAGTTGGCAGCTGGTATCAAGTGGAGTGCCCCAAGGGTCGGTGCTGGGGCCGGTTTTGTTTAATATCTTCATTAATGATTAGGAGGATGGCGTGGACTGCACCCTCAGCAAGTTTGCAGATGACACTAAACTGGGAGGAGTGGTAGATACGCTGGAGGGTAGGGATAGGATACAGAGGGACCTAGACAAATTAGAGGACTGGGCCAAAAGAAACCTGATGAGGTTCAACAAGGACAAATGCCCTTAGGACGGAAGAATCCCATGCACTGCCACAGACTAGGGACCGAATGGCTAGGAAGCAGTTCTGCAGAAAAGGACCAAGAGGTTACAGTAGACGAGAAGCTGGCTATGAGTCAACAGTGTGCCCTTGTTGCCAAGAAGGCTAACGGCATTTTGGGCTGTATAAATAGGGGCATTGCCAGCAGATCGAGGGACATGATCGTTCCCCTCTATTCGACATTGGTGAGGCCTCATTTGGAGTACTGTGTCCAGTTTTGGGCCCCACACTACAAGAAGGATGTGGAAAAATTGGAAAGAGTCCAGCAGAGGGCAAAAAAATGATTAGGGGGTTGAAGCACATGACTCACGAGGAGAGGCTGAGGAAACTGGGGTTGTTTAGTCTGCAGAAGAGAAGACTGAGGGGGGATTTGATAGCTGCTTTCAACTACCTGAAAGGGGATTCCAAAGAGGCTGGATCTAGACTGTTCTCAGTGGTAGCAGATGACAGAACAAGGAGTAATGGTCTCAAGTTGCAGTTGGGGAGGTTTAGGTTGGATATTAGGAAAAACTTTTTCACTCAGAGAGTGGTGAAGCACTGGAATGGGTTACCTAGGGAGATGGTGGAATCTCCTTCCTTAGAGGTTTTTAAGGTCAGGCTTGACAAAGCCCTGGCTGGGATGATTTAGTTGGGGATTGGTCCTGCTTTGAGCAGTAGATTGGAGTAGATGACCTCCTGAAGTCCCTTCCAACCCTGATATTCTATGATTATATGATTAGATGCTCTAATGGTCTCTTCTGGCCATAATTTCTGAAAATCTGAGTGTAGCATTGGGAGCAGCGTCTGATGTTTTCCTGTCTAGCCGGCTTGCTGCCTAGAACGAACGCTCCTGGAGTGGGGTGATCCACAGGGAGTAGCTCAAACCTCCAAAGTGCCTGGCCAGGGGCAGGACATTAGCCCAGCAAGGGAGGGGTGTGGCAGTGACATCACAAAGGCCTTTTGCAGAACCTCAGCCTATTGGTCCAAGGTGGTGGGGAGGTGGTGACCTCACAGAGAGATGCTGACATCAGCCAGGCAGGACAGGGGCGAGGGGCCAGGGAAACCTCAGAGACCCCTGTGGCTTTGCTTCAGCAAGTCTCCTTCTCCAGGTCTCTCTTTGAGGACTGAGGGAGTATTCGGGTTCACGGACGTGAGCGCCAGGAGGATCCTCTTTTGAGTTTTCTCCTTCCCTTTCATTGATTTTACTAGAAAACAGCCGTCCCTGTTTAGAAGGTAAGAGCCTCCTGGAGGTTTGAAACCTGTTCAGTCTGATCCATCTGGTGAGAGT
>NW_025422992.1:0-157659 GCF_020497125.1 Mauremys mutica | reverse complement strand
TTTTGTCCCTTAGAATCACTGGGGACATTGGGGTTTGTCCTTTTTGTTTCCCCTTTTCCTCCATCCATCCCTCCTTTCTCTTCGTCTCTTGCTTCTTTTTTCCTTTCTCCTATTCCCCTCCCAACACCAGCAGGGAGGGTGTGTGTGTGTGTGTTGCGGGGGAGGGCTCTGCAGCTCCCACTGTGGGAGGTCCACCCAAAAATGTGGGGCTGAAATAGTGCTCGGCCAGTAATCCCCACCAGTGACCTGGGCCATCCTTTGGGCTCTCTGGTGAGAACCCTCAGCCTCAGTCTCTACCCTGATTGGCTGAGCAGGGGGTTATTGACAGGGCGGAGACTCAGGTCCTTGTTGGTCAGTTTTAAGACCAAGGAAATAAGTCAGAACCAGTTCTATGTTTGATGAATTTTGCTGCTTCTCTGCATTAATGGTCTCTGAGCAGTTCATGATTCTCTCTAACATTGCACTTCTCCTCAGATACTTGCTGAATAATTCCTGTGCACTGTTGTTGGTCTGGAGCTCATCTGAGAGCACTTTACTCAGGTCATTCAATGTCTGAAATTCAAGATCCGATGGTTAGTTTGAAAATCAGGGCTCTTGGGTCCTATTCCCAACTCTGCCCCTGACTGGCCGTGTGACCTAAGACAAGTCAATTCTCCTTTCTCAGCCTTAGCTTCTCCCTCTTTCAAGTAGGGATAATAATGATCCGCTCCTACCTACCTCAACACACTCACTCTTCCCCAATACACACACTGTCTCTACCCACACACACAGTCTCCACCCTGCAGTTGAAAAGCAGCTGGCAATCCAGTAGGATGCCCATGGAAAAATGGGATGGAGAAACCTGTATCATGTGATGCTGTACCATCTGATGAGGCATTGCAAAGCCTTCCCAAATCACCCTGCAGCCAGTTGCACAGTGGGATAGTTACCCACAGTGCACTGCTCTCTGTTGCCATCCAAGAACTGCTAGCATGGATGTGCTGTGGTGACACAAGGGGCATAGGGAGGATATTCAATAGCTGTTTAGTTAAAACACTTTAACTAAAGCAGCAATGCCAGGGGGTTGGTGGCTCCTTTCTTTCCTCACCCTGGAGTAAACTCAGCTTTTTATTCCATTCTTGATGCTTCATGGAATAACAACAGACGACCGAAGAAAGACATGGACAGGGTGGGTCTCAGGGGAGAGGCAGAGAGGTTCGAGCGGTGGGCAGAGCAGGTCTCAGAGGTGGGGGCAGTGGGCAGGGCAGGTCTCAGGGGAGAGGCAGAGGTGAGAGAAGTGGGCAGGGCGGGTCTCAGGGGAGAGGCAGAGAGGTTCGAGCGGTGGGCAGAGCAGGTCTCGGAGGTGGGGGCAGTGGGCAGGGCAGGTCTCAGGGGAGGGGCAGAGGTGAGAGAAGTGGGCAGGGTGGGTTGCCGGGATGGGTCAGAGCGGTGGCGGCTGGTGGGCAGACCTTGTGGTAGGGGGTGGAGAGGCACGAGCAGGAGGCAGGAAGGCCTTGGGGGAGGAGAGGAGCAAGCGAAAGGTGGCTCAGCCGTCCTCAGCCAAAGAGGAAGAGCGGGGGTGGGAAGTGGCCAAACTGGAGCAAGGGGGGAGCACAGGTGGGGCCTCAGAGAGAGGAGAAGGCTGGGGGGGCAGTGCCATGGTCTGGGCACCAATGGGCCCCCCACTTCTAGGGAGCTTCCAGCGCTCACACCCAGCCTCCACAAATGCAAGAGCCATGGGCCATCTATTCTCTTCATCTTCACTAACCAAGCCCCTCCCCAAGCTATGTTGATGGGAGAAGCCCTCCTGTTGGCACAGCGCTATCTGCACCGAGGTTAGGCTGATATAACTGCATTGCTTAGGGTATGGCTACACTGGCGAGTTGCAGCGCTGGTGGAGGCTTTCCAGCGCTGCAATTAGTAATGGCCACACCTGCAGGGCACTTCCAGCGCTGCAACTCCCTGGCTGCAGCGCTGGCCGTACACCTTGCTCAGCATGGGGAATAAGGATTGCAGTGCTGGTGCTGCAGCGCTGGTCATCAAGTGTGGCCACACACCAGCGCTGTTATTGGCCTCCAGGGTATAAGGATGTATCCCAGAATGCCTGTTCAGCCACTCTGCTCATCAGGTCAGACTCTACTGCCCTGGCCTCAGGTGACCCGCCCTTCAAATGCCCCGGGGAATTTTAAAAATCCCCTTCCTGTTTGCTGCAGCCAGGTGTGGAGTGCAATCAGTGAATCTTTACAGGTGACCATGCCTCCACGCGGCAAATGAGCCCCAGCATGGAGCAATGGCGAGCTGATGGACCTCATCAGTGTTTGGGGGGAGGAATCTGTGCAGGCACAGCTGCGCTCTAGCCGTAAGAATTATGATATCTTTGCCCAGGTATCAAGAGACATGCTGGAAAGGGGCCATGACTGGGACACACTACAGTGCAGGGTTAAAGTAAAGGAGCTGCGGAGTGCCTATTGCAAAGCACGCAAGGGAAACCGCCGCTCCGGCGCTGCCCCCACGACCTGCCGTTTTTACAAGGAGCTGGATGCGATTTATGGGGGTGACCCCTCTGTAAATCGAAGGACCGCGATGGACAGTTCAGAGCCGGTAGAGGAGCGGGAGGGGGAGGGGGAGATCCAAACAGACAGTGAGGCTACTGTGGTCGGGGGAGACACCCCGGAGTCCCAGGAGGCATGCAGTCAGGAGCTCTTCTCAAGCCAGGAGGAAGCTAGCCAGTTGCAGCACCTGGAACTTGGTGCAGAAGAATCACAGGAGCAGGTCCCAGGTAAGCAGCTTTTATTTCAATGCAAATGTTTTGGGAGAGGAGGGGGTGGTATGGCTGCATGCTTGCATGCCTAGATGTGGAATATCCCATTGATGTGGTCTATCACGTCGCGGTAATCTGCCTCTGTAATCTCTTCAAAAGTTTCTGCAAGAGCATAGGCAATTCGCTTGAGCAAGTTTAAAGGGAGAGCCAGTGTGGTCCCTGTCCCAGTCAGGCTAACGCGTCTGCGCCACTGTTCCAGGAGGGGTGGGGGGACCATGGCTGCACACAGGCAAGCTGCATAGGGGCCAGGGCGGAATCCGCATTGTTGTAGGAGACCCTCCCTTGCTTCCCAGGTAACCCGCAGCAGGGAGATATCTTCAAGTATTAACTCCTGTGTGACATGGAGGGAGGCACAGTGTTTCAATGCAGGTCCCAACAGCAGCTTCCTGCCTTTCCCAAAGCCCACAAACAGCAGTGCACCCATGAAGCAAGAAGCCCCCTGCCCAGCCAAACCGCAGCAGGAACATGTCTCCCAGGATTTATTGATTTCTACTCTACTGCCTTACCCTCACTTACCATTTCTGGGAGGCTGTGAATTCTCTAGCTGTGTTTGAAATGTCTGAGGAATGCTGCAGTGTGAGACTGGAAACTAACTTCAGATTATACACAATGCAGGCTCTCTTAAAATGTATCATTTGCTGTATTTTTATAGTGTCCTTGACTAGTCCTGGGCCGGTCTTATCAGTGACTGAAAGAAAACTTCAGAACCTTAGAAGGAAGCCTAAGAAAAGCAAGGAAGACTTGGTGAAGGCAGTTATGAACCAGTGTGCAACAGAGAATAAAACTGCGCAGGAATGGAGAGAAAAAATGCAGCACTGGGAAGGAAACAGAAATCAGGAGAAAGGAGTTGTCGCTGAAGAAAACCACGAGGCAGCTTATAAACCTCATGGCGCGCCAAACAGACTATATGCAGTCACTGGTAGCCATGCAAGCAGAGCACTACCGTGCCAAACCCTCACCCTCCCAAACCTCTTTCCCCTGTGCACCAATGTCAGCTCCAAGTCCCGTTCCCCAGCATCCAGGTTCTTACCTACACCATCACCAGCTGCCCCCGACACCTGTACGGTCACCTATGAGCCCAAAGAACTACGACCCTTACGCTCTGCACTCAACCCCCATCACCATGCAACAGTACAACCCTGAGGTGCACAGCACTCCTGGCAGTACACATGCAAACCTATGAATGTACAGTCCAACAACCAACCCCCCTGCCCGTTTACTTCCTTTTTTTTAAATAAATGATTTCTTTGATTATGAAACAGTTTTTATTATTGCATAAAGTGAAAGATAACAAACCCCAAGGAAAACACAGGTAACAAACAGCAAGGAAAACACAGGCACTTAAAAGCACTGTAACCAGTGCACGTCACTCCTGGTCAAGGCAAAAAACATTACTGTTGGCTTTCAGCCTCAAATTCCTCCCTCAAGGCATCCCTAATCCTTGTTGCCCTGTGGTGGGCGTCTCTAGTAGCCCTGCTGTCTGGCTGTGCAAATTCAACCTCCAGGACTTGTACCTCGTTGGTCCATGCCTGGCTGAATGTTTCACCCTTCCCTTCACAAATATTATGGAGGGTACAGCACGCGGATATAACCGCAGGGATGCTGCTTTCCCCCAAGTCTAGCTTCCCATAAAGCGCTCGCCAGCGCCCCTTTAAACGCCCAAAAGCACACTCCACAGTCATTCGGCACCGGCTCAGCCTGTAGTTGAAACGGTCCTGGCTCCTGTCCAGCTTCCCTGTATAGGGTTTCATGAGCCAAGGCATTAATGGGTAAGCGGGGTCCCCAAGGATCACAATGGGCATTTCAACATCCCCTACTGTGATCTTTCGGTCTGGGAAAAATGTCCCTTCCTGCATCTTCCTGAACAGGCCACTGTTCCGAAAGATGGGTGCATCATGCACCTTTCCAGGCCAGCCTGTGTAAATATCAATGAAACGCCCACGGTGATCCACAAGCACCTGGAGTAATGTAGTTACACCCCTGAGTAATGTAGTTACACCGATCTAATTTTGTAGTGTAGACCTGTCCAAAGAACCTTGGGAGTAAAACTTCACCTGCTCCTCTGCTTTTCTGAATCCAAACACCAGCAAAGCTTGTCAGGCCCAGATGGAGGTTGGCAGAGAGTCAGGTGTGTGCAGACATGATCCCTTCAGCAACTGTAGGCACCATGGCTTAGCTGGCTAAAACCACTGTTTTGTATACAGGAGATTCTGGGTTCAAGTTCCAGTGGTACCTTATGTATCAGAGGAGTAGCCGTGTTAGTCTGGTTCTGTAAAAGCAGCAAAGAATCCTGTGGCACCTTATAGACTAACAGACATTTTTGCAGCATGAGCTTTCGTGGGTGAATAATCGATGCTCAATTCTTGCATCCGAAGAAGTGGGTATTCACCCACGAAAGCTCATGCTGCAAAAACGTCTGTTAGTCTATAAGGTGCCACAGGATTCTTTGCTGCTTTTAGTGGTACCTTACTGAGTTGCTTTTGGGGCACCTGGTATTGGCTGCTGTCAGAAGACAAGATTAAGAGCTAGATGGACCTTTGGTCTAGCCTAGTGTGGTTTTTCTTATGGTTTAAATTACACTCACAGGCACTGAGGACAGAGTTACTGAAAGTTTGGGAGTTAGGAGCTGATAAGTCAGTGGTCCAGTCCCCTCACAGACGACCCCGTCCCTCTGGGACAGGGTCAGGTCTGAGCTCTCACACCAAATGCTCATTGTGGCTGCCAGAATCTGTGGGCAGCTCGTTTAGTTTATGCCGAGGGTTGAGTCCTGTTTTGTGCACCGAGTCTGAGAATGAAAATCGTAACCTGCCCTTTGAAATAACAAAAGCAGCAGGACGTGTTTCTGTCCCTGCCCCAAAGCAGACAGACCAATGGAGAAATGCCATGAGTCCAGGGTAATACTCCCCTGCAGTTTTACCATTTCCACTTGCTAAACCCCCTCCCAACCTTCTGGGCTCCTGGAGCAGGGGACTGAGCCTGAGCCGAGACACGGACACTGCAACTTTGCAGCCCAAGCTGCATGACCCTGATTAATGTGACATGGGCCAGTCGTGGGTGTTTCATTGCACTGGAGACGTAGCCTAATGTTATGTCTGCACTGCGATTAACACACCCAGGGCACCTGTCGCAAAGCCCGGGTCAGCTGACTCAGGGTTATGGGGCTTGGGCTGCAAGACTATAAAATTACAGTGCAGACAGATGGGCTTGAGCCCAGTCTCTGAGACCCCCCCAAGGGGTGAGGGTTTCCGAACCCAGGCTTCAGTGTGAACACAAATATCTGCACCACAGTTTTTAGCCTCTCAGCTTTAGCTCCATGAGGTCAGATGGTCCAGGCCAGCCATGCTGCCATCTTTATCCCGGGAGAGATGGACTCTCAGGGTATGTCTCCATTGCAATGTCAGCCAATGGGTGGCTCGCTGTGCTCAAAGCAGCACCCTGGAAGCCCCATATTCACCACTCTCCTATAATGATGATATGGTTTGTACAAAGTCTGCCTGGTGAGGTGTCATTTCAAAAGTCTTGGTCTGTTGAACCTTAATATTGGGTTGGATTGTGTGTGTAGCATTGGCTGGGAAGTTTTGCTCTGTGTGTGTGACTGAGATGAGGTTGGGAAATGCCCCCCACCAGCCTTTCAGGTGTGACAATGGAGGAGCCAGACCCGCTGCTGGCCCATTAAAGGGATCCACACTCCCAAGGACTATCCCAGGAACCGTGTACAATGCAGACTTCTCCGAGATAGCACAGCGACAATGGGCACTGCTTGACTCACATCCTAGCAAAGGGACTTCCTAGCCAGTTGGAAGAAACTATGAAAGGGGGGTAGAGACATCATGAGTTGGCCTCTCTCCCCCACAACTCAACAGCTGGAAACACACCTGGATGACAAAACTGATTCAGAAATCAGAAGAGAATAATAATAGTACATTCAAACCAAAGTCCCCAAACAGACTAGTAGTGGTTTCTCAGCAGAAAATTTTCAGTTTGGGGAATTTTGTTTTCTCAGTCAGACCTTGCCAAGAGAAGATGGTTGAGTTGCCTCCTTCAGACCAGCTTGGCCTAGACACTAGCTCTGGTTCACTGTTGTGACCTTGCTCAGAATTGAGGTATTTTAATTATCTGGGGAGGTCTCAGGGTGTTAGGGGGAAATTATGAGGCTGTTCCCTTTTGAGATAAAAACTAAATAATGCAGGACTAGAGAATTTTTTTTTAGAAATCTGGGATTTAGACATTTTATTTGAAGCAGGGGGTGCAGCTGAGATTCTGAGAAGGCTTTTGTTTGCAAGAAGCAACATTGTTTGATCTGTCATTGTACCAAGGGGGGAGATGGTTGTCTATAAAGGAGAGTGAAGACTAAATACATCCGATGAGGATGGGATTTGAACCCATGCGTGCAGAGCACAATGGATTAGCAGTCCACCACCTTAACCACTCGGCCACCTCATCTGAGCTGCTAAAACAGGGACAGGAGGAGAAATCTAAGGCTGGCAGAGATAGGGACACTAAGAAGTTTTTAAATACTAAGCATAAGCAGGGTCTGAATGAGCTCCCCCCTCACATCTAGTGAGGAGCTGGGGGAAGACTTCAGGAACAGGCTGTGTTTACATAGACACCCCTACTCTGCCTAGCTATGCAGCATGATGGGGCCGCTTCCCCAAAATGACCAGTTTGGGATGGTGGTGGATTAGAAATCACTTTAGGATTGAGTGGAATGAAATGTTATTCTCCTTCCTGTACGAGTGAAGGGCAGCAGAACGTACCTAGGCCGTCCTGACGGAGGGGTGGGTGGGGGAGGAATCGCTTTCATTGGACTGCAGAGAAGTGATTGAGGACGTCACCCTAACCCAGTGGTCCCCAAACATTTCACACTGCGCCCTCATATCTATGGCTGTGGCCCCTCGGAAGCCGCGGTCGAGAACCGGGGCTGGGAGTGCGCCGTTGTTTGCTGGGGACGGGGGTGCGGACAGCGGTAAGGGGGTCGAGGCCGGGCTGGGAGCCAGGGGCCCAGGCTGAGGGTGGGGTTGGGGAAGAGCTAGGACAGAGTGGGGCTGAGTGGGGCTCCCTCCCTGCCCTCCATGGGGGCTGGCTCAGGCCCTGAGGTGCCCCCATCAATCTTCCTCTGTGTCCCCCTAGGAGTCACGCCCCACATTTTGGGGACCACTGACCCCTACTCGCTAAGCAGGGGCTAGTGATGCCAAAGCCCAGGGAAAGGGAGAACAAGTGCGGGGGCCCCAGCACCGGAACCCTGCCCCCCCCACTTCTATCTGTGGCTCCGCCCCCTTCCACCCCTTCCACGCACGGCCCCATCCACTGTCACCTCTGTTCCACCCCTTCCCCCACTGGCCCCACCCAGTCACTCCTTTACCCCGGCCCCGCCGCGGCCCCGAGACCAGAGAAGCTCTGTGCCCCTGCTGCAGCTCCCGGGCCGTAGCAGGGAGTGGGAGCTCCTCCAGCCCTGGGGCCCACATGGGGGAGACTTTCCCAGGGGGGCCCAATTTGGCCAGGGCCCCTAGTCATGGGCCCCACTGTCCCCTTGGCAACGCAAGGTTTGGGGAGGCTGAGCCCCCCCGAGCCTCCATTACGAGCCGCCCAGGCTACCTCTGCTCAGTGGGTGGCCAGTCTCCCTGTGTCTCTGCTGTTCGTGCTGGGGAGCCTGGCCGGCCTTAGGGGTGGGGCCCCCGGCAGCCGCCCAGGGCTCCAGGGGGTCAAAGGGCACCGTGTGGCCGTGCAAAGGTGCTCACTGCTCTCCCCTGCCCCAATGCTCCTCCGTGGCCCCACAGAGGCTGGGGGGAGCGAGGAGCAACACTATGTGCCCCATGCGTCCTGGTCACTTTCCCCACCTGGGCTGGGCTGTGAGGGGAGCATCAGAAGCTGCTGCTCTCTGCCCTCCCCTGACGCAGCCCGGCTGAGGAAAGTGACCTGGATGCAGGGAGCTCGGATGACGTCCCTTCTCGCCCCCCTGCCCCTGCTAGGCAAGGCTGCTGTGTGGTGTCTCCATGGCTGCACTTTCAGGGATGCAGGTTTCTCTCTCCCATTGTTCCAGGGGCATCCTACTAGATAAAATTGAGCAAGAAATGCTTCCCAGTGGTTTTTAGGACTGGAATTGCTATTTACAACAGTGATTGCCATTTTTTTTCTAGTTTTGTTTGTTTAAAAGGAAGACAGTGATATTGCATTGGCAAATTCCCCATAGAAACAAAGAATAATAAAGACACCTCAACTTTTCCTCATTTATGGAGGACAGTCTTATAATATGCATCCAGATCTCCTCCAATCACACAAGCTGAAAATTGTTCCACTTTACTGCAGTTCTGTAACCATGCGGGAACCAGTCCTGTCTGTGTTCTGTGCACATCCAAAATTCCTGCTGAATGACCCGCCCTGGGAGCAAGTTACCAGTGGCCCAGGGCTGGGGTGGAAGGAGGGTGCAGGTGTGGGGGGAGCCCAGGGCTGGGGCAGCAGACGGTGTGTGGGTGGGGGAGCACTGGTGGGGAAGGGGGAGCCCAGAGCTGAGACAGCATGGTGTGTGTGTGGAGGAGAGCCCAGGGCTGGGGCAGCAGGGGGGTGCGGGTGGGGGGGGCAGAGCCCAGGGCTCAGGCACCAAGGGTTATGGTGGGGAGCCCAGGGCTGGGGTGGGGGCAGCCAAATTTTTTTTTCCTTGGGGCGGCAAAACACCTAGAGCCGGCCCTGCCTCCACGCACCGTGAGGTAGGCAGGAGTGGATCATTATTATCCCTACTCGAAAGAGGGAGAAGCTAAGGCTGAGAAAGGAGAATTGACTTGTCTTAGGTCACACAGCCAGTCAGTGGCAGAGTTGGGAATAGGACCCAAGAGCCCTGATTTTCAATATACCTGCTCCTGGAAATTTCGACTACAAGCATCCGACGAAGTGGGTACTCACTCACGAAAGCTCATGCTCCAGAACATCTGCTAGTCTATACAGTGCCACAGGACTCTTTGCTGCTTTTACAAACTAACCATCAGATCTTGAATTTCAGTCATTGAATGACCTGAATAAAGTGCTCTCAGATGAGCTCCAGACCAACAACAGTGACAGTAATTATTCAGCAAGTATTTGAGGAGAACTGCAGTGTTAGAGAGAATCATGAACTGCTCAGAGACCATTAATGCAGAGAAGCAGCAAAATTCATCAAACACAGAACTGGTTCTGACTTATTTACTTGTTCTTAAAAGAGACCAACAAGGACCTGAGTCTTCTCCCTGTCAATAACCCCCTGCTCAGCCAATCAGGGTCGAGACTGAGGAGGGGAGGCTGAGGGTTCTCACCAGAGAGCCCAAAGGATGGCCCAGGTCATTGGTGGGGATCACTGCCCGAGCACTATTTCAGCCCCACATTTTTGGGTGGACCTCCCACAGTGGGAGCTGCAGAGCACTCCCCCGCAACAGATGGATCAGACTGAACAGCTTTCAAACCTGGAGGAGGCTCTTACCTTCTAAACAGGGACGGCTGTTTTCTAGTAAAATCACTAAAAGGGAAGGAGAAAACTCGAAAGAGGTTCCTCCTGGCGCTCATGTCCGTGAACCCGAATACTCTCTCAGTCCTCAGAGAGAGACCTGGAGAAGGAGACTTGCTGGAGCAAAGCCACAGGGGTCTCTGAGGTCTCCCTGGCCCCTCGCCCCTCTCGTGCCTGGCTGATGTCAGCATCTCTCTGTGAGGTCACCACCTCCCCACCACCTTGGACCAATAGGTTGAGGTCCTGCCAAAGGCCTTTCTGATGTCACTGCCACACCCCTCCCTTGCTGTGCCAATATCCTGCCCCTCCCTAGGCACTTTGCAGGTTTGAGCTACTCCCTGTGGATCACCCCACTCAAGGAGCGTTCGTTCTAGGCAGCAAGCCGGCTAGACAGGGAAACATCAGACGCTGCTCCCAATGCTGCACTCAGTTTTTTAGAAATTAGTCGACTTTATGGCCAGAAGAGACCATTAGAGCATCTAATCTGACCCCCTGCATATCACAGGCCTCCTGTATGACACAATAGCTACTTTGGGGGCAAACACATTCCAGAAAGGCATCTAGTCTTCATTAAATGACATCAAGAGATGGAGAATGCACCACTTTCCTTGGTAGCTTGTTCCTATGATGAATCATCCTCGCTGTTGAATTTTTGTGCCTTAGTTGTAATATGAATTTGTCTCTTTTCACCTTGCAGCCATTGGGTCATCTTATGCCTTTCTCTGCTCGATTAAAGAGCCCTTAAATACCCAATCATTTCTCTCTATTAAGGCACTTCAATGAAGTCACCTTTCAATCTTCTTTTGATAAGCTAATCAGGTTGAGCTCTTTCAATAGCTCACTAGAAGGTATTTTTTCCAGTCCTCAGAACATTAGGTGGCTCTTTGCTGCCCCAACTCCAATTTCACAACATCTTTTTCAAACGAAGACACCAAAATTGGAGGCAGTATTCCAGTATCAGTCTCACTGATGCCGTGTCACCTCCTGTGACGTTATTGACATAATCTGTAATTGTATAGATCACTGTTGCGACCACTGTTCTATATTTGCAGTGAATATTGTAGAAAGGTTGTCATGTAAGAGGTCTATGGAGAGGTTCTGATTGCCTGATTATAATGATGCTATCTCTAGATGTGTATCATTTTTGTAGTTGACGTTATAAATATTGGCTCTATGCTGCCTGTATTTCAAACTTGTGCTCTGCTTCTGGGGAACACCCCGGACAAGTTGGTGTCAGTTCTGCCTAGCCTGCTTGATGGCCCATTAAGGACCATCAGCTCTACAATCGCCCCATGGAGAGAAGGCAGATACGCCTTGTGACTCAGCAAGGTCTGCAGGGACCTGCCTATGGACAGAACTCTAAGGTTTTTCTATGCCACGTGCTGGATAGAGTGTCCTTGGGACAAAGAAAGCAAAGACAACATGGCAAGAGGCTATAAAAGGCTGATGCCTCGTCTCCATCTTGTCTTCAATCCTGCTTCATACCTCTGGAGAGACTTTGCTACAAACTGAAGCTCTAGACAAAGGACTGAATGGCCCATCCCAGCTGTGGATGGACTCCAGAGACTTGATTTGAACCTGCAGTTTATTCCATCACTGCTACAAGCCTGAACCAAGAACTTTGCCATTACTGTGTGTAATTGATTCCTTTAACAATTTTAACTCTCATCTCTATTTCTTTCTTTTTATGAATAAACCTTTATATTTTAGATGTTGTAAGGGAAAATCCAGTGTCATCCAAGGCCTTGTAGGCCCAGGCCTCATGTCAGGCTGCCAGGGCCGGCCAGACAAGCCAAGCACGGGGGCACGGAGGAGACAGTGGAAAGTCCTAACCGTCCCCGACTGAAAAACAATTTTGTAATATCCCCTACTGTAAACATGTAACCGCATAGAACAGATAAGTAAGAACAGGAAAAGCCCAATATGGAAGAAATTTACTCCTGCTCCAATCAGCATTATCTTTGCAATTTTTTTTTAAGCAAAATAATAAGGAAATTATGTATGTAACTTGCATATTACAATTGTGGTTTTAAGCTTTATAAGGCTGTTTGTAACCAGCTTCGGGGAGGCCGTTTCCATAACGGTTCTCCCCTGCGTGCTTCTAATCAATAAAAGGCCTCAGGCTGATCTGATTGAAAACACAACATGTGGATCGATTTTTCCATAACAATGCTAAAGGATTTGCAAGAGCGTGATTTGTGGGTAAGATCTGACTCATCTATTCACCTGCGTTTGGGGCTTGGTCCTTTGGGGTCCTTTGAGAGAACCTTTTTTCTTCTACTGGGGTATTGGTTTTCATAACCATTCATCTCCATAAGGAGCGGGGCTGGGGATGATAGAAGGGAACTGGAATAGCTGAGGGAATTGCTTGTATGACGTTCGATTGGCCAGTGGGGTAAAACCAAAGTCCTCTCTGCATGGCTGCTGTGACGGGCTTTAATAGTAAAGGGCACCCAGCCTCGGGCTGTGACTGCCCTGCTCCAAGCAATTTGTCCTGAATTGATACTCTCAGCAGTGTCCCGCCAGAGGCTGCATCGTTACAGGGGTCGTCCGGGATTACAGCTGGGAACTCTCCGAAGCTCAGGATGCACTTCCTCAGCTAGGGGAAGTACGTAACCCACACACCTCCAGGGGGTGGTGGGGTGTCCCAGCTAGTGGCACCGAGATCACTTAGAGGGAGCAATAAAACCTGTCTTCTATACAGCCTTCGCTAACAGCCGGGTGGCTTTTAGTTCATGCTGTAGAGGCCCCCACACTAAGCTCCAGAGGTCCCCGGTTCGATCCCGCCCACCACCGCGTCACCAACCTGGATCTGTCAGCATAACAGAGGCAGCTGCCACCCCAAGGAGAGAGCTGCCATGCCACGCCCAGCTGAGAAGAGGTACCGAGCAGTGAGCTGACACCCTTCAGAGCTTCCTGTGATAAACTGTGAACTTGGGACAATAGCGGGGTGGTAAGAAGTGTTTGCCCTCAGAGTGGCCTGGGTCAGAGCCCATGGGAGGCCCTGGGTTCCCCCCCACCACCACCTGCTGCATCCTTCCCCCCAAAAGGGCCGAAACCCTGACCAAGAGGCAACATCCCCACGAGCAAAGGCCATCACGAAGCATCTGTCTTCAAAAGTTTGCAGAGGATGTGGGAGCAGAAAGGGGAGAGAGGATGAGGGTGGCTCTTGGGAAGAGGGAGGGAGGGAGCCTTATGGGAACTCTTGTTTACCGCTATCAATCCAATGATCAGATCATTGATGCCTAGAATCTTCCCGGACATGTTGTAATTGATTGGATCTAGGTTTTAAAATGGGTACCACATTTGCAGATGGAAAAATGTCAGCGAGTTGAGTGGAAGGCCATTGCAAGCTCAGCTAATTAGGCAATGTGGCTTATGCCCCATCTAACAAGCTCCTTAAACAATACCTCCCAGTTTTCATTCGCATTGTTCTGTTTAGTGTTTTTCTCCAAAACACTTTCACTAATCATTTGGGTCAGCTTTGGAAAGTTGGCCCTTTCAGTGCCCCAAATATAAATATTGCTGGTGGGGACTGCCCTCTATTGGTCATAAGAACAGCCATATTGGATCAGACCAATGGTCCAGCCAGCCCAGAATCCTATCCTCCCACAGTGGCCAATGCTAGGTACCCGCGAGGGAATCGACAGAACAGGGAATCATCAAGCGATCCATCCCCTGTCGATCATTCCCAGCTTCCGGCAAACAGAGGCTGGGGACACTTCAAGAGCTGGGTTTTGTATCCCTGCCCATCCTGGCTAATAACCAATGATGGACCCATCCTCCATCAACTTATCTAGTTCTTTGGTGGACCCTGTTATAGTCTTGGCCCTCACAGCATCCTCTGGCAAAGTTTCCCCAGGTTGACTGTGTGTTGGGTGAAGAAAAATACTTCCTTTGGTTTGTTTTAAACCTGCTGCCTACTCCTTTCATCGGGTGACCCCAATTCTTGGGTTATGAGGAGTAAATAGCACTTCCTTACAGATCCAGACTAACACGGCTACCCCTCTGATACTTCCTTATTTACTTTCTCCAAACCCATCATCATTTTATAGACCTCTATCCTAGCCCCCCCTTAGTCATCTTTTTTCCAAGCTGAAAACTCCCTTCAGTCTTATTAATCTCACCTCACATGGAAGCTGTTCCACACCCCAATCATTTTGGTTGCCCTTTTCTGTACCTTTCCCAATTCCGATACATCTTTTTCTGAAAATCTAAGTATACTATATCTACGGGATCACCTTTATCCACATGCTTGTTGACTCCTTCAGAGAATTATAGTAGATTTGTGAGGCATGATTTTCCTTTCCAAAAACCATGTTCATTCTTTCCCAATGTAAGTGGGGGCAGACTCACCCGGCGGCGCCTCCTGCTGGTCGTCTTGGTAATTAGCTCTCCAGCTGTGAGAGCACCCTCTGCAGGCCCGTGATCTGCCTTACCGCAGCTGGCCCCCTGTTCCTCCTAGGACCTGGGTGCCCCTTTTACTGGGTGCTGGCCGCTGGCAGTACCCCCATATTCAGGGTCTCCCTCCCAGGGGAACCCCCACCCACTATCCCCACTTCACCTCAGTCTTGACTACTGCCCAGTCTCCATCCAGCCCCCGTTCACTGGGGCAGACTGCAGTATGAGCCACTCATCACAGGCAAAGGGGTTTGGACCTGCCGCCTCTGCTTCCCCCTGGGCTGCCCCATTGCTGCCCTGCACCTATTCAGCCTATAGTCAGGCCTGCAGCTCCCAGCTCCTCTGGCCCTTCCCCAGCCCTGCTCCCAATCTAGGTGTCTTGCTTAGCTCCCTGCAGCCAGGCCCTTCTCTCGCTACAAGCAGAGGGAGACTGACTGGGCTTCTGGCTCACAGCCTCTTATAGGGGCCAGCTGGGCCTGACTGGTGCATGGCCACAGCTGAGCCTGCTTCCCCCAGTCAGCCCAGGCTCCTTGCCCCAGCCCCAGCCCTCTCCTGGGCTGCTTCAAGCCCCGCAGGGCAGGAGCAGGGAACCACACGCTACACCCAGCAAATTCCCTTCACCGATGGGTCTAATCATTGGGCTCTACAATTCCACCCAATGTGCCTGGTACTGACGTTAGCCTTAGCGGCCTGTAATTGCCAGCTCCGTCTCTGGAGCCTTTTTCATACACTGCTCCAGCCAGGGCCTAAAGGCCGCCCCAGACTTTCCCTTTCTCCCTTCTGGGAAATCAAGTTCAAGTTCTACAAGGAGCTAAAGAAGCTTCAACCCTGCATCTGAATTAATGTCACATTTCTCACTGCCCAACACAAACAAATGTCATTTCAATCCCAGGTGAGTCCACTTCAGTCATTCCTCAGCCCCATTCCTTCACCCTCCTGCCTTAGCTTAGGGCATTGCGCCACCCTGTGGGCATTTCATGTCCCTCCTCAGTTTCACATACAGACACAATTTCCTTTGCTGTTCAACGAACAGCAAAACCTTTCTGTGTCTCTAGTCTGAGCCAGGGCATTCAATTCCATTGAAACCTTCTCTCCTGCAATGGCAACTGTCAGGCAGAGGGGACGTGGCCACCTTCAGCCCTGAGAGTGAGATATTCACTCTCCTCTTTCTTCAAGCTGCTGCTGTTAGTCCATAAAACATGTACCATGGAATAAAAAGCTGAGTTTACTCCAGGGTGAGGAAAGAAAGGAGCCACAAACTCCCCGAAAAATCTCTGTGCCCCAGAGAGAACCTGCCCCTGCTATTGGAATCATTGATGTGCTTCAGCTACAATGGGGAAAGCATCTGCTCTCATGGGGATATAGCTCAGTGGTAGAGTGTTTGACTGCAGATCAAGTGGTCCCTGCTTCAAATCCAAGTGCCCTCTAATAAGCCTCTCCTTATTCTTTTATTTTTTTTAAAAAAGGAAAAACATTTTGATTTCCATTCTCCATTATGTTCAGGAGCTCCACTATACAGGGATGCTTGAAATCAATGTAAACACTCAACATTTCACTGTCCAAATGCAGAAAAACCTAGCACACCTGTCCATCAGCTGAAATCAGTTCCAATCCTCTAAGTGTCTAGTTTATGTTTTCATCAATTAAACAAAGGGATCATATGAATGTACATTCGCAGATCCCTCTTCTCCAGGGCTATGTTGTACAGAACAAGAACCACATCCAGTTGCAGTTCAGGAGTCTGACGAGCAAAGGCCACTTGGTGCGAGCTAAAGTCACCAGCACTTTGGCTCCTTCCCATTCAACCAGCAGCTGGGCCCCCAGGACAAGGCACGAGAAGAAGACAGTGGCTGTGAGCAGGAAAATAGCCACCAAGAAGCTGGCTAAAGCTGTCAAGATCCCCAGGGAGGCCACCATGCCCATGTCTAGAATGTACTGACTGCAGCGGGGACCAAAAAGGCAGAGAAAAGCCCTCAAAAGTTCTAAGCTGCCAAGCACTAGAAGGTGATCAAAATCCTACCTAAAATCAAGACAGGAGTAAGGCTAATGTCATCTCCAAAGCCAGGGCTAAGAAAGTAACACTGAGAAAGAAGTGGAGAGATGTCCATTGGGATGACTCCTGCTCCCCTAATGGCTCTGTTATGAATCACCATGGACCACCCGGAGAGATCAAAGTCCTGCAGGACAAATACCCCCATGGCCAGTATAATGAAGTGGTGGCAGTGGGGGGAAGTGCTGTGTTTTGTGTAACACCTGCCAGGTGAGTGATGCACTGACAGGGCAGCTGCCCATGAGCTCATTCTCTTCGATCTGCTTCTGCTGTTATTTCAGAGCCGGCACTAGCGGGAGCGTGTCCCTGTCACTTCACCAGCTCTAGAACAGGCTCTGTCTGCAGCCCAGCTCTGATTAATCCCACTTTTTAATGTATTCCTACTGCGATACTTTCCCAGTTCTCTGCCTCATTCGAACATTCCGGTCAGAGACTGAATATGGGGAGGGATGGACTAATTTGTGTGACATTCGGTAAGTTGCCATCGTATGTGATTGAACCTCTGCTGGAGGTGGGCAGGAGCCTGTTACACACATAAAATAGCTAAGCTTGACCAAACTACCTGCTACACATTCAAACCTTCCTGTACACACACAATAGAAATTGGGGCTCTGAGAAATGGCAACTTTTCTTTAGCACAGATCATTGTTTTCTGTACTTCCAGAGTGTCAACGGGTGGTACTCACCCCTGCCGGGTCCTCATACTGGTCACTCCGGGAATTAGCTCAGTCCAGCGTTCGGAGCGCCCTCTGCAGGCCAGTGATCCGCCTGTCCGTAGGCCCCTGTGTCCCTCCCTGGACTCGGTGCCCTTTTACATGGGGTGCTGCCCCCTAGCAGTACCCCTTTCTCTCTGGGTCTCCCTTTCTGTCTCAGGGAACCCCCACCCTCTATCCCTACTTTGCCTCAGTATTTGGCTACTGCCAGTCATTGTCTAGCCCCACGCTCTGGGGCAGACTGCAGTCTCAGCCTACTCATCACAGGCAAAGTTGGGTTTGGACCTGCTGCTTTGTCCTACCCCTAGGTTGCCCTCTGCAACCCCCCAGTACCTTTGGCCCACTGCTAGGCCGCAGCCTGGGGCTTTCTAGGCCGGAGCTCCCCGGCTCCTCAGCCTTCCCCAGCCCTGCTGCACTCAGGTATCTAGTTTCATCTACCAAGCAGCTAGGCCCATCTCTCTCTCTATCACCAGAGAGAGACTCTCTGGGCTCTGGCTTCCCTGCTTCTTATAAGCCCCAGGGCTTCAGTTTGGGGCGTGGCCTCCAGCTGCAGCCACTTTCCTAGTCAGCTCAGCCAAAAGCCCCTTCCCAGGGCTGTTTTAAAGCTCCACCAGATGGGAGCGGATAGCCACTCCGCTACACAGAGGCACTGAAATAGAAGCACATTACCTTTAAATAGCTGGGATTTCATGATCAGCAGCAAAGCCTCTGTAAATTTACCACCCATAGAGCTGATTGTTTCTAACTGCAGGGTTAGCCAGACCATTCAGAACATTATCGCTCTGTTCACAAAGCCTTTGGTTAGTGACGAATCATGAGACTTATCCCTTCCTGCTGTAATTCCATTGACTCCAGTGTTCTCTTTCCCCATTTCTGGTTCCAAGAAAATAAACAAATTAAAACAACCTTCAGAACTAACATGCTGTGGGAAAGTGGAAATGTTGATAGCTCAAATAATTCAGTTTCTTCTCTGTCTTGTGTGTGTCTATCTGCTGTGTGTGTGTGTGTGACCGGTGGGGCATTTTGTTTGCTCCTGGCAGGTTCAACCCTGTCAGATTTGGCTGTGGGGAGGGGCCAGAGAAAACAGACACCCTGCCCTTCCAGGTTGGTGTTAGGCAAAGGAATAACAACCCTGTCCCATAAAAAAACAAAAAATGTTACAGAAACAGTGGTAGAAACAGTGATAGAGAAACTGGTAAATAATCACAATGCCCAGGTTTGAAGTAATCGGAAACACAGAATTCAAAAAGCAAAGCTCAGGGGCTATTTGGGGTTTATTCTCTGAGCTTAGCCATGTGCTATAGCACAGGGAGCACTTTTGGAAGTCTCCCATCCCACAACGGGGGAAAGGAAAAGGATTCTTAGGTTCTAGCATGGATTGAAGGAGGATGGTAATAGGGAATAAGGGAATCCCTCTGACTTACCCTAACTACGTCTGTTGTTGCAACAGGTGAAATGACCTTTTTTCCCTATCTCTGCCCTGTTCCTGCTCTTTGTTATAGTTCAATATATTTTAAGTGTGAAAAATGATGATAAAAATATCTGCTCTCCAGCACAACCTGCAGCAACATCAGAACTGGGAATGAAAAAATTTGTTCCCCAAGGGAGAACTCGATGACTAACAATTGCTGTGAAATGGGGGAACAGTATAACCGTGATGCTCAGGGTTTGTTTAGAAAAGGAAAAGTGATGGAGTTTAGGTCAGGTCAAGGGGAAAGCTAATGCCAACCACTGCACCTGGGCTGCATCTGCACTACAATTTTTTACATTAAGATCACTAACTTGAGCAGCCAACGACATGTACAGTCCTAGTGGATGTCAGGCACAGGTAGTTTTTGCCTCAGTGTACCTTGTTGGGATCAAACCTCTCTCCCCCCACCTGGAGGTGATGAACATTCCTGGCCGGAGGGAACACACTCCTGTGACTCAAAAGGAAAGGAGTTGATAGAAAAGATCACAGGACTGACCCCGAAGAAGGATGAGCTGCAAAAGGCAGAAGCAGGCAACTGATCTGGTGGAGCTGAGAGATGGTACAAAAATCACTATGTGGGAATGAGCAAATGTGATTTTTTTTTAAAAAAATTTTGGCCAACCCTAGTGAAGGGATTTATTACAGTTCTCTCTCATGTGGCTTTTCTGATGTCTAATGAGGCTTGAGCGCTGATTGTAGCTTTTCCCGCACTCAGTGTGATTCTCCTATGTGAGACAACGTTTAAGCTGTGCTTGAAGCTTTTCCCGCACTCAGAGCATGTGTAGGACTTCTCTCCTGTGTGGATTCTCTGATGTAAGATGAGGCCTGAATGATTAAAGAAACATTTCCCACACAGAGCATCCATAAGATTTCTCACCCATGTGGATTTTCCTACGTTTGATAAGGTTTGAGCTCTGATTGAAGCTTTTCCCGCACTCAGGCTTTGGCTACACTTACACTTCAAAGCGCTGCCGCGGCAGCGCTTTGAAGCGCTAAGTGTAATCAAAGCGCCAGCGCTGGGAGAAAGCTCTCCCAGCGCTGTCCGTACTCTACCTCCCTGTGGGGAATAACGTACAGCGCTGGGAGCCGCGGTCCCAGCGCTGGGGCTTTGATCACACTGGCGCTTTGCAGCGCCACAATTTGCAGCGCTGGAGAGGGTGTGTTTTCACACCCTGCTGCAGCGCTGCAAATTTGTAAGTGTAGCCAAGCCCTCAGTGCACGTGTAGGGCTTCTCTCCTGTGTGGATTCTCTGATGTGTGATAAGGTGAGAGCTCCACCTGAAGCTTTTCCCGCACTCAGAGCATGTGTAGGGCTTCTCCTCTGTGTGGCTTCTACGATGTGTGTTCAGGGTAGAGCTCTGACTAAAGCTTTTCCCGCACTCAGCGCATATGTAGGGCTTCTCTCCTGTGTGGATTCTCTGATGTGTGATAAGGGCAGAGCGCTGACGAAAGCTTTTCCCACACTCAGCGCATGTGTAGGGCTTCTCTCCTGCGTGGATTCTCTGATGTGTGATAAGGGCAGAGCGCTGATTGAAGCTTTTCCCACACTCAGAGCATATGTAGGGCTTCTCTCCTGTGTGGATTCTACGATGTGTGATAAGGTGAGAGTTCCGATTGAAGCTTTTCCCACACTCAGTGCACGTGTAGGGCTTCTCTCCTGTGTGGATTCTCTGATGTGTGATAAGGGCAGAGCTCCGACTAAAGCTTTTCCCACACTCAGCACATTCATAAGGTTTCTCACCCATGTGGATTTTCCTATGTCTGATAAGGTGTGAGGTCCCATTGAAGCTTTTCCCACACTCAGTGCACGTGTAGGGCGTCTCTCCTGTGTGGATTCTATGATGTCTGATAAGGGCAGAGCGCTGATTGAAGCTTTTCCCGCACTCAGAGCACGTGTAGGGCGTCTCTCCTGTGTGGATTCTACGATGTCTGATAAGGTTTGAACTCTGACTAAAGTTTTTCCCACACTCAGGGCATGTGTAGGGCGTCTCTCCCGTGTGGATTCTCTGATGTGTGATAAGGTCTGAGCTCTGACTAAAGCTTTTCCCACACTCAGTGCACGTGTAGGGCGTCTCCCCTGTGTGGATTCTCTGATGTGTGATAAGGTTTGAACGCTGATTGAAGCTTTTCCCGCACTCAGAGCACGTGTAGGGCGTCTCTCCTGTGTGGATTCTCTGATGTGTGAAAAGGGCAGAGCGCTCATTGAAGCTTTTCCCGCACTCAGAGCATGTGTAGGGCTTCTCTCCTGCGTGGATTCTCCAATGTGTGATAAGGTCTGAGCTCTGACTAAAGCTTTTCCCGCACTCAGAGCACGTGTAGGGCATCTCCCCCGTGTGGGTTCTCTGATGTCTGATAAGGTGTGAGCTCTGCCTGAAGCATTTCCCACATTCAGAGCATTCATAAGATTTCTCACCTGTGTGGATTGTCTGATGTCTAATAAGGGCAGAGCTCCGATTGAAGCTTTTCCCACACTCATGGCATGTGTAGCGTGTCTCTTCCAAGTTGATTCTGTCGCTTGCTATAATGTCTGAGAGGGTACTCAAGTTTCCCTCTGGCCTCCCCTGAGTCTCACAGGCTTTTGTTTTTTCTGGGAGTGCATAACTCCCGGAAACATTCCCTTTGGATCTTCCTGATAAAGTTCCATGTTGTTCTCCTTGCTCAGCATCTTCCTGATGGGGTTTCTCCTCCTCATTCTGATTCACCATCCCATCACGTGATGGGAGACAGAGAGAATCCAGACACAGATCACTACCTGCACCGGAAAGAAAGAAAATCTTAGAGAGAGGAATGGAAAAAGGGATGAACAATCCAAAATATGTGGGGGAGAGATCAAACCTATCAGGAGCTGATTTTCCCCAAACCCTTCCCCAGAGGAGAGAGGAAGGGATCAGTTTTGATCTGCATCTCATGAGAACACTCAGGAGAAAGAGAGATCGGGGAGGGACCTGCTGCCAGTTGTCAGTCAGAATAGGAGGGAAGCCATGAGTGACATCTGTCATAATGATTCCACATCTGCAGGGAACAATCCTGAACTTGGAGAGCTCACAGGGTCTTTGTAGGGCATCCCGAATGTTTCCTGCATTCCCACACAGTTGTTGAGTTGGTTTAACCAAGTCCTCACCTGCGAAGGCAGTTCTCGGGAGCACTTCTTTCTCAGAGCCCTGGAGGTCTGGGACCCACGGCTCTTCCCCTCGTTCCAGCTGCGAGATCACATCAGGTTTGGAAACTGGAAACCCTATTGCAGGCAAAGAAAACAAGGGAGGTCAGTGGAATTTGTGGGATACTTGTCACAAAGAATAGTCCATGGTTTTAACCCCCAGCTCATTTTTAAGCAGTAACATCCCAAGGCCAGCTTCCTTGGCTCAAAGTGGCAGGAGAGTTATTATGATTATAAATCATATTCATTACCTTAGTGCTAAGGAGCAACTAACAGTGGGAACCCATTGTGCTAGGCAAAGTACAAACACAGAATAGTAGCTGGCCCATGCCCTGAAGAATTTACAATCTAAATACACAAGACAGACATAGAATGGGGGAATGGATAGACCCCACTATCTCTTTCACACACACACTGCTCACAGCCCCTGGAGAGAAAGCAAAGCACAGGAACTGGATGTTAGTCCAGCAAACATAGTGGAGGACAAGCTGCAATCTTCACACAATGGTCAAAAAGGAGAGGCATGTGGGTCCCTGCCCATAGAGAGGGGCTGGCTACAGGCCTGATACCTGAGGGGCCATTCCTTGAGCAGACCATGGAGGCAGGTCAAAGGCTTCGCTACCCCAGAACTGTGACATCGCAAAAGCACATTTTGGGGAATTAGGAAATCTATTGACTCAGGGGTAATGGGAGGGAGAATTAAACTCCCCCAGTGTGAGGAGAAGGCTGGGGAATTACACACTAACATTCAGGAGCAACAGCCTCTAATTCTTCCGGAAAAGGAGAATGTAAGAAACAAGAACTGGGCCATGCAACCTCAGGAGGGACAGGCTCAGAGATCCAAGGAGCCTGGAGGGAAGACAGCTTGTGGCTGCTGCAGATGGGAAGAGGGGGGACAAGACTCTCTCCAAACTCTCACTCTTCTTGACCCCGACCTGATTTTACGATCTATGACCCAGTCTCACATCTTGTGGGCAATTTCATACTCGCTAGAGGTAAGATGTCATGATCAGAGAATTGCTTATTAGCTTGGACCATGCGTGGAGGGGCAAGGAGGTGAACATAGATAAATGGGTTATTAAGGGCAGGTCGACACTACAGCCAGGATTGACGCTCTGAGATCGATCTAGCCGTGGTCGATTTAGTGATACGATTTAGTAAACGTGGCCTAAGCTTGCTACAGTTCAGGGCCTTATATTAAGCTGAGGCTTTGTGAGAGTGGTTATGCTGAAGTCTGGGATTTACCTGAGGTTTGGGTACGGAATCAGGGTTAAAGGTCTGGGATCCCCCACAGCTCTAGATCCCCAAACCTCTCCTCCCTCCCACTGATCCACCCAGCCCACTTCCTGGGTGCCCTTCCTCCACACTCCCCTCTCCTTCTTCCCATTACTCGCAGCTGGCACCACCTCCCGGCGCCTTGGGAGCTTCTTCTGTTCCCTCCTCGTCTCTCACAACCTCCTCCCTCCCTGCTGCCTGCTAGTGTATGGGAGATAAGGAAAAAAAGGGGGGACAAAGAAACTTGTCAAAACTTGTATGACAAATAAAGGTATAAAGTTATTACTGCTCAGGTTCTTTAGAGACCCCACAGCTTCTAATAACCCAGGGGACAGGACTCCTTACCCAGCGAGGTCACCGTCTCATAGTTCTCCTGCATGACATCCCTGTAGAGGGCTCTCTGAACAGGGTCCAGCAGAGCCCATTCCTCCCTGGTGAAATACACAGCCACCTCCTCGAAGGTCACCGGCCCCTGAAAGAGCAAGAGTCCAACACTCAGTACCTGCTGCCCCACTCACAACCCCACTACTCACAGAACAGTAGCACCAGGTAAATGGAAGCTCCGGGAGGCACATATTAACAGAGTCCCACCTCACCTTGCCTAGAACAGCCAGGTGGCATCAGAGGGTAGAAAGAGAGAACCTTTGTGTCTCCCAGCTGACAGACGGAGGCAGGGTCATCACATTTATCATATACCTACTAGCCAGAGCTTAATATAGGAGATGGGGCTGTCTCTGGACCCTGCTGGTGGCTCCCTGGTAGGAATCCCAACACTCTCCAAATAAAATATATGGAAGAAAGGGGAAGTCAATAGTAAAGAATCTAAGTTAGAAGGTCAGAATTGTAGAAAGTTGGCAAGGGAAGCTAACAGAAATCAATGATCAACCAATGAAAATAAGAAGGAAGTTTTTAAAAGTACAAAATTAATCCTAACAATGGTAGTGCTACATTACTAGATGGAAATGGCAGAATAATCAACAAACATGCAGAAGAGGTAAAAGTGTTCAATAAATATTTCTCTCCTGGATTTGGAGAAAAACAGATGATGTAACTCATATCATAAGATGTTGACGCTGACAGTCTTTCCATTCCAGAAGTAACTCATGAGGATGTTAAACAGCAGCTATTAAAGTTAGATGTGTTTAAATCAGTGGGTCCAGAGAACTACAGTTCTGAAAGACCTGCTGGAGGAGTGTGGTGGACTGTTAATGTTGATTTTAATTAGGACTTGGAACACTTGGGAAATTCCAGAAGACTGTAATAAAGCTAATGCTGTGCCAATATTTAAAAACTATCAAAGAGATGACGCAGCTAATGACAAGTGTGTCAGTCTGAAATCGATACTGGGCAAGAGAATGGAGCAGCCGATACTGGATTTCATTAATAAAGAAAGGAGGGTAATATAATTAGTATCCATTAAAAAGGTGTAGACACAATAGATCCTATCAAACTAACTGTATATCCTTACTGGATGAGATCAAAAGTTTGGTTGCAGCTAATAGTACTGATGTAATATACGTAGGCATATGAGTTGCTTCAGCACAATATTTTGACTAGAAAGGTACAAAATACACACGGCATACATTAAATAGATTAAAAATTGGGATTGTAAATAGGGAACCATGGTCGAGTGGATTTCCTTCTAGGGGGTTCCCACAAGGACTGGATCTTGGCCCTCTGCTATTTAACATTCTTATCAATGACCTGGAAGAGAATATAAAATGATCACCAATAACGTTTGCAGTTGCCACAAAGACTGGGGTGGGGGTAACTAATGAAGTGTCAGTAGGTTCAGGCTCCAGCACTGGGAGTCTGGGAATTTTTCCCAGCCCTGGCTGGAGGGTTATTTCCTGTTCCACAAAGACGGGAAGTTCCATTCCCAACTCCTGTGCCTTGAAATTAGGACCTATCTGACACTACAGCCGATATTCAGCATAGTGGCAGGATTATAATACGTTAGGACATGAGGCATTTTGTACAAGATGAGTCATGTGCGGTGTCCTCAGAAAAGTTATGATTTGCTGAATATGATTATCCTACCTGTGTGCATGGATCATGTTTGTATCTGAAGTTATGGATATTGACTCTGTACCTGTCTTTCAAATGTGCTTACTCTGGGTAACACCCACAACGGGCCTTTCAGGTACAACAATGAAGAAGCCAGACAGTCCTGATGGCTCAGCAACAAAGACATGTGACCAGACCACATGACAATGAACTTCATTTTGGTACCTGTATTTTTCCACAAACTGGACTGGGAACTGAGTTTAGAAAAAAGGGTTCCCGCCATATGGAAAAGCTACATAAGGTGGGGTGTGACATCATCTCTTGGCCTCATTCCCCGCACAAGAGAACTCCTGGAAGCACCTGAGGAACAAAGACTGAACTGGGGGAAGTGCTGGTCCCAGGGTAAAGGGATTTCTACCTTGTGTATGGAAACTTGGTGGACTGCTTGTAGCATCAGTCAGGGTGAGAAATTGCTAATTCAAATTCTATCCAGATAGTATGTTAGGCTTGGTTGGAGTTTTTGGTTATTTGCTAAGTAATCTGCTTTGATCTGTTTGCTAACACTTATCGCCGGGAAATTGGCTGTTGTCTTCTCTCTCTCCTTGAGTGGCTCAGGTAAAGCACTCAAGTAGCTTAGTTGGATGCCTGGCGCCACCTGCTGTCGTGTTAGGTGATAACAGGCCCTGGAGAGGCTGGCTGAATCTCCAGTGTGAGAAGGGCCAGCCCAGCTTGAGGGTTAGAGGGCACAGCGGTTCCCAGAAGCCCCCCAGACTGCACCCTGGGGTGACAACGCATCACACCCTACATTACACAAGTCTCAGCAGGTTTGTCACATCCTGTCCCCTCCCTTTCTCCACCCAAGATATTTCCTGCCTCCCACCACCTCTAGCAGCTCCCACCAGTGGTGAGCTCCAGCCGGGTGGCATGAACCAGTTGTTAAATTTAGAAGACTTTTTAGAACCGGTTTTTCCAGGATAAGCGGTTCTAAAAAAGCTTTTAAATTTAACAAAGGCTCGGGCAGCTGTTCACCCGGCCCCCGGCCCCAGCTCGCCTCCCCCTCTCCTGTGAACGCTCCACCCTCCTTCTCCTCCCCCTCCCCTGCTTCCCACAAATCAAATGTTTGCAGGAAGCCTGAAACAAGCAGCAGGCAGGTAAGCTGGGCTGGGGGGGGGGGGGACGGTGCGCACGGCCCAGTCCGGCTCCACCTGAGCGGCTCCCCCTGGCCCCGGCCAAGCACCCCTGGCTCGGGCTGATCCCGGCTGAGCGGCTCAGATCCGGCCCAGCATGGGCCCTGCAGCACCGGTCCCGGCTGAGCGGCTCCAGCCCAGATCAGGAAGTCGGGTCCTGTGACACCAGTCATGGTCCTGGCAGAGCTGGCCGTGGTCCCGGCCTAGCGGCTCCAGCCCAGATTGGGGAGTCGGGTCCTGCAGCCCAGTCGCGGTCCCGGCAGAGCGGACCCAGTCCTGGCCCCAGACAGTGTGATAAGGGGCTAAGGAACAGGGAGGGGGTGTTCGGTGGCTTGTGGGGGGCTGGATAGGGGTCGGGGCGGTCAGAGGGCAGGGTACAAGGGGGTTGAATGGGGACAAGGGTCCTGGGGGGCAGTCAGGAAGGAGCAGGGGTTGGATGAAGTGCTGGGGGGCAGTCAGGGACAGAGAGAAGGGGTGTTTGGATGGGGCAGAGGTTCCAGGGGGGCATCAAGAATGAGAGGAGGGGTTTGATGGGGCGGCAGGGGGCAGTCAGGGGATGGGGGGGATGGGTCAAGGGTCCCCGGGGGGTGTCAAGGAGCATGGAGGGTTGGATGGGGCACGACCCCTAGGGGGGCATGACCCCCTCGTGAGGTGAGGAGGAGGGAACCAATTGTTAATATTTTGGCAGCTCATCACTGGCTCCCACCCTCCTATACATTTACTGCTTCTCTCCCTCTAAACAGAACCCACCACCAGCTCCCTGAGAATCCCTTACCTGAGCCAGCTCCATTGCAGCCATTTTCTTCCCCCTGGGAGGAGGGGATGATCTGGAGCAAAACATGGACGTTAATCTGTAGCCTGCCAGGGCGAGAAGGGCAATGTGAGAGAATTCAGACAGGGTTTCTGTCCTTTCCTCATGTCGATTCCCCCCAGGATTTTCCCTTGCTAATGGACATTCTAGGTTCTGCCACACTGTGAAGCAGAGAGTGACCTTCTCCCAGTATAGGCCTAGCCCCGTCCCACCAGGGTGTAGCCGTCTGACACAGGGTGAAACCCTCCCAGGAGCAGAGTCTCTCTGTTACACTTATCAAGTTTGCAGGTGATACCAAGCTGGGAGGGGTTGCAAGGACTTTGGAGGATAGAACTGAAATTCAAAATGATCTGGACAAACTGGAGAAATGGTCTGAAGTAAATAGGATGAAATTCAATAAGGACAAATGCATAGTACACCTCTCAGGAAGGATCAATCAGTTGCACACATACAAAATGGGAAATAACTGCCTAGGAAGGAGAGCTGTGGAAAGGGATCTGGGGGTCCTAGTGGATCACAAGCTAAATAGGAGTCAACAGTGTTGCAAAAAAGCAAGTATCATTTTGGGAAGTATTAGCAGGAGTATTGTAAGCAAGTGTGACGGCGCGATTCTGGCGGGACCCAACTGAGAGTACCAAATCAGGACCAATTGCTCAAACAGGGCAGTTACAGCCCTAGGCTGGGGTTTTTCCACCTCTAAGGCAAACCAAACCAGCCAGACAAAAAGGACTTTGGTCTCACCCCACTGGCTAACCACAAGTCACACAAGCAATTTCCTTAGACACTCCAGTCTCCCAGTATCACCACCAGTGCACTCGTCCTGGGGATGAATGGTTATGAAAACCAACACCCCAATAAAAGAAAAAGGTTCTCTCGATCCCAAAAGACCAAGCCCCAGACCCAGGTCAATATACACATCAGATCTTACCCACAAATCACGCTGTTGCCAATCCTTTAGAATCTAAAATCTAAAGGTTTATTTACAAAGGGAAAAAGGTAGAGATGAGAGGTAGAATTGGTTAAATGGAATCAATTACATACAGTAATGGCAAAGTTCTTAGTTCAGGCTTGCAGCAGTGCTGGAGTAAACTGCAGGTTCAGATTAAGTCTCTGGAGAACATCCCCCGCTGGGATGGGTCGGTCAGTCCTTTTGTGCAGAGCTTCAGTTTGTGGCAAAGTCCCTCCAGAGGTATGAAGCAGGATTGAAGACAAAATGGAGATGATGCATCAGCCTTATATATACTTTTCCAGGTGTAAGAATCCCTTTGTCCTCACTGTGGAAAATTACAGCAAAAATGGAGTTTGCAGTCACATGGACAAGTCTCTGCATACTTTGCTGAGTCACAAGGCGTGTCTGCCTTCTCTCCATGGGTCAATTGTGTAGCTGATGGCCCTTAATGGGCCATCAAGCCAGCTATGCAGGGCTAACATCAGCTTGTCTGGGACACTTCCCAGAGGCAGAGCATAATACAAAATACAGACAGTATAGAGCGAATACTTATAACTTCAACTACAAAATGATACACAGACATACAGACAGCATAATCATAACCAGCAACCCAGAACCTGGTCTTAGACACCTTATATGACCCTCTTTACTTAGGATTTGGTGCCACTACAGGACCTTGGTTGCAACCCATGTTCTATATGGTCCCAATTTATATCAATAACGTCACAGCAAGACACGAGAAGAAATTCTTCTGCTCTACTCCACGCTGATTAGGTCTCAACTGGAGTAGTGTGTCCAGTTCTGGGGGCCACATTTCAAGAAAGATGTGGACAAATTAGAGAAAGTCCAGAGAAGAGCAACAAACATGATTAAAGATCTAGAAAACATGACCTATGAGGGAAGATAGAAAAAAACTGGGGAAGACTCAGAGGGGACGATCACAGTTTTCAAGTACATAAAAGGTTGTTTCAAAGATGCCAGAGAAAAATTGTTCTTCTTAACCTCTGAGGATAGGACAAGAAGCAATGGACTTAAATGGCAGCAAGGGCGGTTTAGGATGGAGATTAGGAAAAAAAACTCCCTGTCACGGTGGTTAAGCACTGGAATAAATTGCCCAGGGAGGTTGTGGAATCTTCATCACTGGGGATATTTAAGAGCAGGCTGGACAAACACCTCTCAGGGATTGTCTAGATAATACTGAGTCCTGCCTTGAGTGCAGGGGACTGGCCTAGCTACCTCTCGAGGTCCCTTCCAGTTCTATGATTCTAAGAACCAAAGGCCAGAGAAGAGCAGAATCAAAGGAGTCACTCTGGGGATTCTCCCTGTCACTGTCCCCAAGGCAGCTCTCTCAGGTTTACAAAGCTGTTTGATGCTCCAGCCTTTATCCAGTCTCTCCTGGCAGTGCCCCTTTCATGGGCTGGGCCTAGTTTTAGCCTTTGGGAAGCGTGACCCCGGGGGCTCGGAGACTGGGCCTTCTTGCCTCAGCACATCTTGTTTCTTTCTGTGGCTCCCCAGTGAGTCCAAATGAGTACATACTCCTCATACAGACTGCGAACATAAGAGCTGCCCACTGCATCAGACCAATGGTTCATCTAGCTCAGTGGCCAATGCCAGGTGCTTCAGAGGGAATGACCAGAACAGGGAATCATCAAGTGATCCATCCCGTCACCCATTCCCAGCTTCTGGCAAACAGAGGCTAGAGACACCATCCCTGCCCAGCCTGCCTGTGACACTGGCAGATGAGGTGTTAGCTCTTGCAAAAGCCCCCATGTCTTCACTGAACAGGGACAAACACATCGCTGGAATCAGTCTGACTCACCTGTGTTAGTATTAGGTATTAGGATTATAAGAATGCGCTTACACTTCATTGAATGCTTGTGAGTTGCTGCCTGGGTTAATATCTGACTAATCGCATTGTGAGCCTCTGTGGCTCTGTAAATCACCAGACAGGAGAGAGACTTTACCTAGGTGAAGTGCTGATTGACAGCCGAATGCATTACACCCTGCCTGGCAGGAAAGGTTCATCAACACCAGATAGACTATTATGGGATGTTAAAGACAACAAAAGACTGTTGCTGTGCTCTTGACTTCCCAGTAGCTGAGTTTCCAGCTCAGAGCACATGGCAGGAAGGGGATAAAAAAACCCATGCAGAAGGAACTGATTATCTGTATGCTGCTTGGACTCGGGGGGGGGGGGGGGGGGCAAATTTTCTAGGCATAAGCACAAGATCCCCAGCTGATTAGCCTGGGTTAGTCCTAAAGAATATGCAGAGCTTGCTTATTATAGAAGCTTCTATTACCTTTTGAAATTTAAGACTGTAACTCGTCTGCATCTATAGGATTACCTGCTTTAACTTTGTAAACAACTCTCCTTTCCTTTTAAATAAGTCTTAATACAGGTTATTACAGGACTGGCTACAAGTATTGTCTTTGTTGTGAGATCTAAGATTCAATTGACCTCAGTAAGTGACTGGTCCTTTGGAATAAGGTCAGGCTTGCCAAAGCCCTGGCTGGGATGATTTAGTTGGGGATTGGTCCTGCTTTGAGCAGGGGGTTGGACTAGATACCTCCTGAGGTTCCTTCCAGCCCTGATATTCTATGATTCTATGACTGGCAGTAACCTGAACATTGCTGTGATTCGTGGGGTAAAGCAGTGGTTCTCAACTAGGGGTCCTGGGCCCCCTGGGGGCCACTAGCAGATTTCAGGGCAGGGGCCAAGCAAGGGCAGCATTAGACTCACTGAGGCCCAGGGCAGAAAGCTGAAGTCCAGGGCCCTGAGCCCCTACCCGGGGCTGAAGCCAAAGCCTGAGCAATGTAGATTTGTGGGGCCCCTGTGGCACGGTACCCCGAGAGAGGAAGAAAGTGCCCTGAGGACGCAGCCAGAGGGTTGAGCCCTGACACACGACTGGCTCAGAGGGTGTCATAAACAGTTAGTTAAGGGTTAAAGTCTCTTTTACCTGTAAAGGGTTAACAAGCTCAGTAACCTGAGGAACACCTGACCAGAGGACCAATCAAGGGACAGGATAATTTCAAATCTCTGTGGAGGGAAGGCTTTGTCTGTGTTCTTTGTTTGAGTGTTCATGCTCTCTTTGGATCTAAGAGAGGCCAGACACGTCTCCAAGTTCTCCTGGAGTATTTCCTACTATCCAGTATAGTGAGTATTAGTTAAAAAGGTGGATTAGTCTTTTGAGTTGCTTTCTATATTTGCAATTGTGTGTTTGCTGAAGTAATCTCTTTATTTCTATTGCTGTACTTTGCTTTTACTGAGAAAGAAAGGGGGAGGGGGAGTTCTCTCCAGGTTTATGATTTAGACTCTGTGTATTGTTCCATCTTGGTATTACAGAGATAGTGTACTTTCTTTTCATTCTTTTAATAAATTCTTTTCTGTTAAGGATTTGGTTAATACTTTCCTTGGGTGGATTCTCAGGGAAAGGTGGGGGGGAGTGGGTTACTTCCCTTGGTATAGAGATTCAAGGTGATTTGAATCTGTGTCCATCTCTCTCCAGGACCAGGGAGAGTCTTGGAGGAGGGGGAGACAGGGCGTGGGTCAAACACGTAAACATTGACTGGTGGCAGCGAAGAAGATCTAAACTAGGATTTTAGTTTAGGGGAGTCCATGCAGGTCCCCATCTTGGAACCCAACAGCTCTAAGTGGGGGTGAGACCTATGACAGAGGGTCTCTGCAGTCAGGAAGGGCTCGCAGCAAGGGAAGCCTGGCAACTGATGGCTGAAGGGGTGAAGAGGTTTGGGGTACGGTGGGGGAAGAAGCGTCTGGGACTGGATAACCTGGGGCTGGGCAGTCTCCATAGGGGACACTTGCTCCTCCTGTGCCCTTTCCACACCCTCTTGTGAGTCGAGAATGACCACCCTGTCCCCACCCCCAGCAGCAGCCATGTCTCAGGACTCTCCCCAGTTGCACCCACTAACTCTCCTCCCATTTGGGGTATAGCTCAGGGCAACAAATTACCACCAAGATGAACCCAGCTGGCTGCTGCCTGTTCTGGTGCCACAGGGGCCTCTGGTGGGTGAAAGGCAGAACTGTAGCACTGGCTACAGTGCTACAGTACATTCTCAGGCAGAACATATCTTCTTCAAGCCAAAAAAAGAAATTCTGCGCTGGACGTGAATTCTGTGCGTACGCAGCGGTGCAGAATTCCCACACGAGTAACTCACACCTGGCACAAACATAACCTGCTCACTCCCATCTCTTCTCCCTATGTGTCGAGTCCCAGAGCTGCTGCTGTCATTAATGCACACAGGCTTTCACTCCCGTTAGTGCTGGCAAGACCCAATCCAGCGACAGGACTGAACCCTTATTTTCCTATCACATGGGACAGTCTCAGCTGAGGGGGAGGTGAGATGGGGAGGGGGTACAACGGGGAAAGTTGTTGTACCCATGTTGGTCCCAGGATAGCAAAGAGGTATTTTTAATTGGTTCTAAAACAATTACCTCCCCCACCTTGTCTCTCCAAGAGATCTGAAAGTGGCAGGAGACAAACAGGAAGACAGAGCTCAGGACTCTAAACCAAACATTTCAAACCCCTGGAAGAAACTACATTTCCCTTCTGCCCCTGGGTATGTTTGTATCCTCTATGAGGGACCACCCCATTCCCCTCACAGCAGCAAAGGGAGACTGCAGCCAGCCCCAGATGGTCTTTCCCAATCCTGGGATGTTTGTTGTGACAAAGATTGTGTGTGGTGGGTGCATGGGCTGGGGACACCCGGACTGATCTGCAGATTGGAAAGTCAGGGCAACTCTAGCACAGCTTGGGGGCTGTGGGCAGGGGGAGCCGTTCTGGAGCTGGGCCTCTGTCCTCTCTAGCTCCCATGGTAGATGGCTCTGGCAGCATCAAGTGGGTCCATCACTGCAGGGGAAGGTGGGGTAGTGTCTGAGGTCAGGGTGAGAATTGGAGGGGGGGGTCTATACCCAAGAATGGGGGATGGAATTCACCTCCCCACCCCTCTGCAGAGCTCAGCAACTAGGGCTTTATCCAGTGAAGTGAAATTCACTCTGTGCAGTGATGAGCTGCCAAAATCATAACAACCGGTTCCCTCCTCACCCCAGGAGGGATCATGCCCCCCCCAAGGAAGCCCTGCCCCACCCACCCCCCTTCCCTGTACCCTGACAGCCCCTGGAACCCTTGCCCCTGACTGCCTCCCACTGCCCCCATCCAACCCCTGATCCTTTCCGACTGCCCTCCCGGGACCCTTGCCCCTATTCAATCCCCCTCTTCCCTTCCCTCTGACCCCCACAACTCCTATCCACTCCTCCCCACCCCTATCCACTCCCCTGCCCTCTCTCCAACACCCCCTCCCTGCCCCCTTACCGCGCTGCCTGGACGTGGCTGGCGGTGCTACAGTCCGGCCATGGCTGGAGCCGGGAGCCTGGGGACGCGGGGCCAGGGCAGGAATCGCGCGGCCGGAGCCGGAGGATACGGTGGGAGCCGGGTGGCCGGAGCCAGGCAGCTGGCCGGCTGGAGCCGGGGAGGGCCGCCGCCAGAGCCACGCAGCCGGAGCTGGAGCCGGGCAGCCGGGGTCGCCGCCGCGCCCGGACCCTGGCATCTGGGTAGGTGAGGTCGCGGCTGCCGCCGGGCCCGGAGTTGGGCTGCGGCGGGGCCGGGGAGGGCCGCGGCCGGAGCCAGGCGGCCGGGGACGCGGTGCCGGGGAGGGCCGTGGCCGGAGCTGGGCGGCCGGGGAGGGCCGCGGGGCTGGGGAGGCGGAGCCGGGCGGCTGGGGAGGAACTCGGGACCGGGGAGGGATGCGGGGCCAGGGAGGGCCGGAGGCAGGCGGCCGGGGAGGGCCATGGCCGGAGCCGGGCGGCCGGGGAGGGCCGCGGGGCTGGGGAGGGCCGGAGGCGGAGCCGGGCGGCTGGGGAGGGACTCGGGGCCGGGGAGGGATGCGGGGCCAGGGAGGGCCGGAGGCAGGCGGCCGGGGAGGGCCGGAGGCGGAGCCGGGCGGCTGGGGAGGGACTCGGGGCCGGGGAGGGATGCGGGGCCAGGGAGGGCCGGAGGCAGGCGGCCGGGGAGGGCCGGAGGCGGAGCCGGGCGGCTGGGGAGGGACTCGGGGCCGGGGAGGGATGCGGGGCCGGGGAGGGCCGGAGGCAGGCAGCCGGGGAGGGCCACGGGGCTGGGCAGGGCCGCGGCCAGAGCCGGGCAGGGCCGGGGCCGGGGAGGGATGCGGCTGGAGACCGGCCGGGGCGCATGGCCCTCCTCTACCCCTACCTCAGCTCCATCTTCCTGTTCCTGAGCGTGAAGCCTGCTTGCTTCTCAGCCCCCCCAGGCGTCCTGCGCGAACAGCTGATTCGCGGGAAGCAGGGGGGGAGGAGAAGCAGGGCGGAGCATTCATGGCAGCAGGTGGAGGCAGAGCTGAGGTGAGCTGGGGCCACAGCAGGGAGTGGTTGTTAAATTTAAATGCCCTTTTAGAACAAGTTGTCCCAGGTGGGACAACCGGTTCTAACAGAGCGTCTAAATTTAACAACCGGTTCCCGCGAACCGGTGCGAACCGGCTGCAGCTCATCACTGACTCTGGGTGACTTTGAGTCAGCCACTGAAAGATGCTTGTGCCTTCGGTTCCACACTGACCACAGGAGTTGACTAGTTCTCCCTCCCCAGACTGCCGGGGGCAGCCAGGGATAATTAGTGGGTTATGGGAATTAGAAGATGAAAATTCACTAAGAACAATGATATTTGTGTGTTTATTATTAAATCCCCAGACACCCACCAATCCCCGTCCTCCTTCTGATGAGCTAAAAATATCTAAGGGACTCAGCAACGGATCCTGCAGTCAGTTCCTGCCCTTCCCCACTTTCTAAAGCAGCACTTTTAAGAACAGGGCAGGGAAACATGTAAATACTTTGAACCAAATTCCAGAAGCTGCTGAGCATGGAGAAGTTAAAATGAAACCAAGGTTCCGTCTCTCCAAGGACCTGGCCCCTAGTGCAAAATACGACACTCCCCAGGAATCTGAAATGGCCACTTCATAACTGATGTTGTGGAAGCCAGGAAATAATTAACAAGGATTTGAAGGGATCTTAATGAATGTTAGTTAGTTAGCATGAGTTAGGCTAGCTATGACCCTAATGACGTGATTTGCAGAAGCAAGATAATGTAAGACAGAGTGAACTGTGTGAAAGTTATTACGACCTTGCAATTCAGATAACCAAATATGCAGTCTTGCTTTTTCTAGTAGTGAGACAAATAAGATAGCAAAAAGGCTTATGTATACACAAATGCAAATGTTTTCTCTTTACTGTCTCCATGATTGCTAGCTATTGTCTGTAACAAAGGTATAAATGCTTGCTGTGGTTGTTTACTAATTGAGAGAGACCTGTCCGGGACAAGGGGCAACCCTGTTTCCTAGGACACTCCCTCCCTCTATTGTAATTACTAGAGAAAGAATAAAGTATTTGATTTTGCTGCACCCAAACAAAAAGCGAGAACTGAGTTTTTCTCCGACAATTTGGGGGCTCGTCCGGGATGGCAACGCCCACGAACACACAGACGGCTACTACGGATCGTTCCCCTTCGAACCCCATGGCGCCACAATAGAGGTAAGAGACCTTTTGAAATCTCTATTGGGGTGTCGGAGGAGGACTGTCTGTGGGGACGTCTGTCTCTGTTGGGCTCACGCCATCTGAACGTATTGACTGTGCAGCAGGATCAAATGCAGAGTGGTATTGGGGAGAGGCCCCAATAAGGTTAGTTTATAGCAGTAAACAGTTGGCTGAGTTGGCCAACAAGGTAAATGCATAAGGTAATGCATAGGTAAATGCATTAGAATGCACCAGTGCTGAGGGGTTTTTACCGCCTCAAGAGGGGTTGTCATATCGCCTCATGGTATTGGTCCGGACCAGGTAAAGATGCATCGTGGTTTAAAAAAAAAAAATTTAAAAAGAGATAAAAAAGGGTTAAAAAGAGGCGTGTGTGTGTGTGTGTGTGTTTGTGTGTGTGTGTACACCAGTGTGAGTGATCGTTATCGGAAGACGCCCAGAGTACCCTGTGAAGCGGAAGCTCATGATCAGGACTGCTCTAACGCAAGCCCGGTAACTAGTGGATCTTTAGGAGATCCGACCCACGGTGGGCTGACTCAGCCTGGCATAGTCCGGCGAGGAAGCTGCCTGGGTCTAGGAGTGTGTGAACCCATCTTCCCTCCCCTTTCCCTTCCGTGTGGGCTACTGACAATCTGATCGTCTCACTGGATGCAATTAGAGTAAGCGGCGCCGTCTCCCAGAGACTAGCCGATGCTCTTTGCTGAAGGGAGGTGTAGGAGAGTCGTAGTCTTCCTTGTGAGTCTCTCCTGTGTGAGTACCCTGTAGGGAGAGATCCTTAGATTCTGATCCGCTAGCGCGGACAGGGCACCCCCTCAGTTTGTGTGATTGGAACATGGGGGAGGGACAGTCTAAACTTTCCACCTTACCCCCTAAGGGTACCCCAGCATATTACATGTACGTACATTATGGTCCTAAAACCTGCAGGTATTTAAATGATTGGAATCTGTACACGCGTGAAAATTCATTTAAACAATGCCCATTAGAAGGTACCTTTGAGTTGGATAAACTTACATACCTCAGAGGAACCCTTACTTCACAAGCCTCTGATGCGCAGTGGGAGCAGTTTATGTATTGGTGGGAGGAAGCAACAAAGAGACTCCATGAGTCTCGGGTGCGGAGTCTGAAGGACTCCCAGGAAAAATTGAAAACTGAAGTACAGGATTTAAGACTTAAATGTAAGACATCCAAATGTCTTCCTGCTCGGGCACAGCCCTCTGCTTCTCTTTATCCCCAATTAGTTCAGGCTGAAAGTGAGGAGGAGACTGCTGAGGACATAGTGGATTTTTTTAGCATCATTCCACAGCCGCAGCCAGTTCCTCCCCCTGCTCCCCCTTCTGGGAATATGCAGGCAGTGGTAATATCGCCGCCGCAGATAGCAACTGCACAAGTTGTTCATTCTCCTTCTTCGGAAGAATTCTCTTCTTCACTACTGAATGATTCCAGTAGCCCAATTAACCCTGCTTCTACTGATAACAATGCTGGCTACTTTCTTAGAAGCACGGCACAGGCACTCCAGGCTCCTTTGAGAGACTTGCCTGGAGCTGGAGCTGTAGGAGGGTTAGTTAAGGTACACGCCCCTTGGACACCTGGAGATCTTAGAAACTTGGTGAAAGAATTTCCTAAAATCAGGGAGGAGCCAGTAAAGTTTAGAGAAGAGCTCCAGACAGTGATTCAGTGCTATAATCCATCTTGGGCAGATATTAATCAACTTTTACGAGCTGTACTGCCAGCTGAAGTTCAGCAGCGGCTTATCAGACAGGCAGGTTGGCCTGATGCCGACCCTGGTATTGAGCGTGACTTGACAGAGGCTAGGAACCGTCTCTTAACCTCTATTGCAGAAGTTTGTCCTAAGAAAACAGATTGGACGAAGATTGCTAACTGTAAACAGAACAAAGGGGAGTCCCCTGCTGATTATCTAGATAGACTGACAAAGGTCTTTGAACAGCATTCGGGAATTACTAATCCAGCTGAAAATGCCAGAGAAGCGGTAGGAGCTGCTTTTGTTCAGGGACTCTTACCAAAAGTTCAGCAACCATTGAGAACTATTTGTATTGGCTGGCAAACTAAACCCCTTTCAGAATTGGTGACAGTTGCCAATCATTGTACAGCTTGCATAGAACAGTAGAAAGAAAATAGTGAAACAAAACTTATGGCTTTACAATTACAAACTTATCAGAACAGGGGTCGTGGGGGAATGAGAAGAGGACGGGGACGAGGTCGTGGGCGAGGTATGGGAAGGGGTTCCTCATATCCAGCCCAGAATCCTGCCCCGACTGGGAGCACTGCATGCCACTTTTGTGGTCAGGAGGGACACTGGAGAAATGAGTGTCCAAATCGATTAGCTCAAAACCCTACTCAGTTCCCAAATCCTGAAGCGCCTGTTTTTTCCCCACAGGAAACCCCTTACTAGGACAGCCTGAGGGAACCTAACTGCATCATGAATCCTTTAATTCCTATTAATCAGGAAGGCCCATATGTTGATTGTAAAATTGCTGGAAAATCTGTTACTTGTCTTGTGGATACGGGAGCCAGTAGATCTGCTTTGAGATCCTCAGAGTTTCCCTCTGTTCCTTTGTCAACTTTGTCTGTTAATGCTGTGGGCATTTCAAACTGTCCTGTTTCGCATCCTGTCACAGTACCCCTTGTGGTTTTTCTTGGCCCCCTTGCTGATAAGCATGCGTTTTTGCTCAGCCCTTCCTCTCCCGTGAATTTGCTGGGAAGGGATCTGTTGTGTAAATTAGGTTGTACCATTTATTGTACACCAGATGGCGTATTCTTACAAGTTCCTGATGAGAATACTAACCTGGTGTTGGCCACACTCCATATACCAGAACCAGCTACGTCCAAGACACCTCTCAGCCCTGACCTTGTGCATTTGTTATCACAAGTGCCCCCCCATCTCTGGTCTCGTCATGCAAATGAAGTGGGACAGATTTGGACTGCCGAGCTTGTTAAAATTCTTGTTGACCCTGCTAAAATTTTGCCAAGGATTCCACAATACCCACTGCGTCCTGAAGCAGTGGAAGGAATAGCTCCAGTCATAGAGTCTTTATTACAACAGGGTATTATTGTTCCCACGATTAGTTCTTGTAATACTCCTATCTTTCCTGTAAAGAAGCCAGGAAGGAACACCTATCGGTTTGTTCAAGACCTCCGCGAGATTAATGCTGTGGTTTTGCCTTCTTTTCCTGTGGTTCCAAATCCAGCTACAATTCTTTCTTGTATTCCACCGTCAGCTACTTATTTTACTGTTGTGGATTTGTGTTCAGCTTTTTTTTCTATTCCAATTCACCCAGATAGTCAGTATTTGTTTGCCTTTACTTATAAAGGATGTCAGTATACCTGGACCAGGTTACCCCAAGGGTATACTGAGTCTCCATCCCTGTTTTCTCAGATCCTGAAGAAGGATCTGGATGATGTGGTTTTCCCCGGTAAATCGGTGCTTATACAGTATGTGGATGACCTTTTGCTGGCATCTTTCTCTTTTGAATCTTGTAAAACTGATACTCTGACACTTTTAACTGCTTTAGCTGCCAAAGGTCACAAAGCATCCCAGGAAAAACTCCAACTGTGTCAACCCAAGGTTCATTATCTTGGTCATGATATTTCTCATGGCAAGCGTCATTTATCAAACTCTCATATTTCAGCTATTTTGAATATGCCTAGGCCTGGTACTATTTCTCAAATGCGTACTTTTCTGGGCATGACTGGATACTGCAGACAGTGGATTTTAGGTTATGCAACAGTGATTAAACCCTTACAGGATCTGACTAAGTCTGGTACCCCGAGCCACTTCCTTGGCCCCCAGAGGCTGAGAGCGCTTTTGTTGCTATTAAACAGAGACTATCTAGTGCGCCGGCCCTGGGACTTCCTGATTATTCTAAACCATTTACTCTTTTCTGTCATGAGCGTAATGGGTTTGCTTTGGCTGTACTAACGCAAAAGCACGGAGACAAACACCGTCCCATTGCTTATTACAGTACTGCCCTGGATGCTGTGGCACTAGGATTTCCCCCTTGTTTACGGGCTGTGGCTGCAGCAGCCCTTTCTGTTCAGGTATCTGAATCTATTGTATTAGGCTCCCCTTTGATTGTGGCTGTTCCACATGCTGTAGCTGCGCTGTTGTTAAAATCTAAGACACAGCATTTATCCACTTCTCGTCTTACAAAATATGAGCTCATTTTGCTTTCTTCATCTCATATTACTTTGGCTCGTTGCCCTGTTCTTAATCCAGCCTCTTTGTTGCCTGGGCCTGAAGACGGAGAACCACATGATTGTGTGTTTGTAACATCTGTTATTACTCGTCCTAGAGATGATTTACTGGATGTGCCTTTGCAGAATCCTGATCTCCTTTATTTTGTGGATGGCTCGTGCTTGCGAGATTCTAAGGGTAAATTAGTTGCTGGTTATGCTGTATGTACTACCTATGCTGTTGTTGAAAGTGCTTTCCTTTCTTCAGTGTTTTCCTCTCAAGTAGCTGAACTTGTGGCTTTGACTCGAGCTTGTGTTCTGGCTAGAGATCGAACGATTACTATCTATACAGATTCTCGTTATGCTTTTGGAGTAGTACATGATTTTGGGTTGCTTTGGAAATACAGAGGCTTCCTTACATCCACTGGTTCTCCTATTAAGAATGGTTTTTATGTATCTGCTCTTTTGAATGCTCTTTTGTTGCCTAAAGCTATTGCTGTTGTTAAGTGTACTGCTCACAAGACCCCTCATGATGAAGTTACCCGTGGAAATGCTCTGGCAGACTCTGCAGCCAAAGCAGCGGCCCTTTCCGCACCTCAGGCTGAACATTCTTGTGTACTGATAGAGCAGCCTTCACTGGCCTCCCTTGAGGATCTGGCTAAGATCCAGGAGGCAGCATCGAGAACTGAGACACACTCTTGGAGTGCTGCTGCATGCATTTTACATTCTGATCATCTTTGGCGTGCCCCGGATGGTCGCCTGGTGGCACCGAAGATGTTACTGCCCTATCTTGCTCGCATATACCATGGAATGGCACACGTGAGCAAAGGGGGGATGGTTGCTGCAGTTACCCGAGATTGGTTTGCACCAAGTTTCCCTTCTGTAGCACATTCCTACTGTCAACACTGTGTGATTTGTCAACAGCACAACATTGGTAAAGCTGTTAAAGCTAAGCAGGCAGCCCACCCTCCTCCTTGGGGACCTTTTATAAATATTCAGATTGATTTTATTCAAATGTCTAAATGTTGTGGTTATGAATATGTATTAGTTTTAGTTGATGTATTTACCAATTGGGTTGAAGCTTTTCCCTGCAGGAAAGCAGATGCCAGGACTGTTGTGAAACTTCTGCTTAATGATTTTGTACCACGTTTTGGCATCCCTGTGAGTATCAACAGTGATCGTGGAACTCACTTTACTGGACAGATTGTAAAGGAGTTATGTGCAGCTTTGCAGATCCAACACAACCTTAACTGCCCTCATCACCCACAATCTGCTGGGACAGTGGAACGCCAGAACGGGATTTTAAAAAATAAACTGGCCAAGATTTGTGCTGAAACAAACTTAAAGTGGCCAGATGCCCTTCCTTTGGCACTGATGAGTATGAGAGCCATTCCCAATCGAAAGACTGGACTCAGCCCTCATGAGATTTTGACAGGACGCCCAATGCGACTACCAACTGCACCCCCATTGACCCTAGCTCAGATGGACATTCATTTGATGGATGACATAATGCTTAAGTATTGTCAGGCACTAATGAAATGTGTTAAGTCTTTTTATACACAGGTGAAGGAAGCATTACCGAAGGATCCTGTGCAACCTTGCCACTCGTTGGAACCAGGAGACTGGGTCTACATAAAGGTCCATCAACGAAAGACTGCCCTGGCTCCACGCTGGAAAGGCCCTTTCCAAGTCCTGTTGACTACCAACACCGCTGTGAAGTGTCAAGGACTACCTGCCTGGACCCATGCATCGCACTGCAAAAAGACCCCTCCACCTCGGGAGGACACTCCTACTGATGATCAACGTGCTCCTTCTTCTAGCCCTGCTGTACCTGCTGGACAGCGGAAGAAGAGGACAAGGTGACGTACTGGCAACCTCTCCCTTGTCCTCTGACAAACCTACTGTGCCTTTGGATTTTTCTAAGGGAATTCCAACATTACAGACATCTTCCCTTTATCATGCTAGACCACAATTGTTTTGGGGGAAGACAAGAAGATACATTCGTTCTGCAGAAACCTCCAATGTCCAGGGATTCCTGACTGAGAGAGACATTAAGAACTGGCCCTGGTGGAAGAAACGAAGCATCGTTAATTGGCAAGGAGGGTCCATGGGGAGGATGCATGTGGGATTGGGTGATTCACCGAGATATCTGGGAAGTGAGACCGCCTGATTCTCCAAATCGATTTTTAGTTAGTGCTCCTAGGATTACAGCTGATGTTTGGATGGGGTTAGGTACTCTATGGACATTTTGGCCGTTAGAACCACCACAGCTTCAGTGTGTACGGAAACTGGAGCCAGGGGAAGTTGTCACTGTTTATGACAATATTTGCTGGGAGGGTAGAGGTCAAGGAACTACCCTTACAGGACACCCACTTTTTCAGGCTCATGATAGCTGTGTGTACGTTAATGCCACCACATTACAAGATATACATATTAATCTTACCACTGCTGCAGGCAATCATATCATTTACTGGCCTGCAGATAGAATGTTGCAAGTAGCTCTTAGATTTCAGGTATATTTTAATTGGACTAGAGTAGTGCCTGATCGGTTTCAGAATTTGCTTTCATTGTTACCGGAGGTTCACAGAATCTCTGAGTTGCAAGGGCAAATTCACATGCTTCAGAATATATATCATGCTGAACAGAATGCCTTTCATACAGCTTATAGAGTGTCTACTTTATGTACTAAGTATGATGTCTTGTGCTTTGTAACCAAAACTGTACGTCAACCCCATTATTTTATTCCTATGGGAATGTTATTGTTTGTAGTGTTGTTAGTTGGTGTAGGATTATGTTGTTGTTGTAAAAAATGTAATGGTAGTAATAATACCTTTCATGTTCATGCTAATCATGCATTGTCATTACATCCCATGACAACCCCTAAGGTTGATGTAGAATCTGAAATCCATGATTTAATGCAAATTGAGATTTGAAATATTTGTGGTACTAGAAGTACAAAAGGGGGGAGTGTGGAAGCCAATAAATAATTAACAAGGATTTGAAGGATCTTAAATGTATGTTAGCTAAGTTAGCATGAGTTAGACTGGCTGTGACCCTAATGATGTGAAATTTGTAGAAGCAAGATAATGTGGTACAGAGTGAACTGTGTGAAAAGTCATTACGACCTTGCAATGTGCAGTCTTGTTTTTTTCTAGTAGTGAAGACAAATAAGATAGCGAAGAAGCTTATGTATAAACAAATGCAAATGTTTTCTTTTTACTGTCTCCAGGATTGCTAGCTATTGTCTGTAACAAAGGTATAAATGTTTGCTGTGATTGTTTACTAATTGAGAGAGATCTGTCCGGGACAAGGGGCAACCCTATTTCCTAGGACATTCCCTCCCTCTTGTAATTACTAGAGAAAGAATAAAGTATTTGATTTTGCTGCACCCAAACAGAAAGCGAGAACTGAGTTTTTCTTCGACAGGAAGGAGCAGGGGTTGGATGAGGTGGTGGGGGGCAGTCAGGGACAGAGAGAAGGGGTGGTTGGATGGGGCAGAGGTTCCAGGGGGGCATCAAGAATGAGAGGAGGGGTTTGATGGGGCGGCAGGGGGCAGTCAGGGGACGGGGGGATGGGTCAGGGGTCCCCGGGGGGGGTTTCACGGAGCATGGGGGGTTGGATGGGGCACGACCCCTGGGGGGGCATGACCCCCTCGTGAGGTGAGGAGGAGGGAACCTGTTGTTAATATTTTGGCAGCTCATCACTGGCTCCCACCCTCCTGTACATTTACTGCTTCTCTCCCTCCAAGCAGAACCCACCACCAGCTCCCTGATAATCCCTTACCTGACCCAGCTCCATTGCAGCCATTTCCTTCCCCCTGGGAGGATGGGATGATCTGGAGCAAAACGTGGACGTTATTCTGTAACCTGCCAGGGCGAGAAGGGCAATGTGAGAGAATGCAGACAGGGTTTCTGTCCTTTCCACATGTCGATTCCCCCCAGCATTGTTCCCTGCTAATGGACATTCTAGGTTCTGCCACACTGTGAAGCACAGAGTGACCTTATTCCAGTACAGGCCTAGCCCCCTCCCACCAGGGTGTGACCCTCTGACACATGGTGAAACCCTCCCAGCAGCAGAGTCTCTCTCTTACACTTATCAAGTTTGCGGGCGATACTAAGCTGGGAGGGGTTGCAAGGACTTTGGAGGATAGAACTGAAATTCAAAATGATCTGGACAAACTGGAGAAATGGTCTGAAGTAAATAGCATGAAATTCAATAAGGACAAATGCATAGTACACCGCTTAGCAAGTATCATTTTGGGATGTCTTAGCAGCAGTATTGTAAGCAAGACACGAGAAGAAATTCTTTTGCTCTACTCCGCACTGATTAGGTCTCAACTGAAGTAGTGTGTCCAGTTCTGGGGGCCACATTTCAAGAAAGATGTGGACAAATTAGAGAAAGTCCAGAGAAGAGCAACAAAAATGACTAAAGATCTAGAAAACATGACCTATGAGGGAAGATTGAAAAAAACTGGGGAAGACTCAGAGGGGACGATCACAGTTTTCAAGTACATAAAAGGTTGTTACAAAGATGCCGGAGAAAAATTGTTCTTCTTAACCTATGAGGCTAGGACAAGAAGCAATGGGCTTAAATTACAGCAAGGGCGGTTTAGGATGGAGATTAGGAAAAAAAAACTCCCTGTCAGGGTGGTTAAGCACTGGAATAAATTGCCCAGGGAGCTTGTGGAATCTCCATCACTGGGGATATTTAAGAGCAGGCTGGGACAAACACCTGTCAGGGATTGTCTAGATAATACTGAGTCCTCCCTTGAGTGCAGGGGACTGGCCTAGATGACCTCTCGAGGTCCCTTCCAGTTCTATGATTCTAAGAACCAAAGGCCAGAGACGAGCAGAATCAAAGGAGTCACTCTGGGGATTCTCCCTGTCACTGTCCCCAAGGCAGCTCTCTCAGGTTTACAAAGCTGTTTGATGCTTTAGCCTTTGTAGAGTCTCTCCTGGCAGTGCCCCCTTCTTGGGCTGGGCCTAGTTTTAGCCTTTGGCAAGTGTGACCCCGGGGGCTCTGAGACTGGGCCTTCTTGCCTCAGCACATCTTGTTTCTTTCTGTGGCTCCCCAGTGAGTCCAAATGAGTACATACTCCTCATACAGACTGTGGACATAAGAACATAAGAGCTGCCCACTGCATCAGAGCAATGGTCCATCTAGCTCAGTGGCCAATGCCAGGTGCTTCAGAGGCAATGACCAGAACAGGGAATCATCCAGTGATCCACCCCGTCACCCATTCCCAGCTTCTGGCAAACAGAGGCTAGAGACACCATCCCTGCCCAGCCTGCCTGTGACACTGGCAGATGAGGTGTTAGCTCTTGCAAAAGCCCCCATGTCTTCATTGAACAGGGACAAACGCATCGCTGGAATCAGTCTGACTCACCTGTGTTAGTATTAGGTATTAGGATTATAAGAATGCGCTTACACTTCATTGAATGCTTGTGAGTTGCTGCCTAGGTTAACATCTGACTAGTTGCATTGTGAGCCTCTGTGGCTCTGTAAATCACCAGACAGGAGAGAGACTTTACCTAGGTGAAGTGCTGACTGGCAACCGAATGCATTACACCCTGCCTGGCAGGAAAGGTTCATCAACACCAGATAGACTATTATGGGATGTTAAAGATGACAAAAGACTGTTGTTGTGCTCTTGACTTCCCATTAGCTGACTTTGCAGCTCAGAGCACATGGCAGGAAGGGGATAAAAAAACCCATGCAGAAGGAACTGATTATCTGTATGCTGCTTGGACTCAGGGGGTGGGGGGAGTTTCTAGGCATAAGCACGAGATCCCCAGCTGATTAGCCTGGGTTAGTCCTAAAGAATATGCAGAGCTTGCTTATTATAGAAACTTCTATTACCTTTTGAAATTTAAGACTGTAACTCGTCTGCATCTATAGGATTACCTGCTTTAACTTTGTAAACAACTCTCCTTTCCTTTTAAATAAGTCTTAATACAGGTTATTACAGGACTGGCTACAAGTATTGTCTTTGTTGTGAGATCTAAGATTCAATTGATCTCAGTAAGTGACTGGTCCTTTGGCATGAGGTCAGGCTTGCCAAAGCCCTGGCTGGGATGATTTAGTTGGGGATTGGTCCTGCTTTGAGCAGGGGGTTAGACTAGATACCTCCTGAGGTTCCTTCCAGCCCTGATATTCTAGGATTCTATGACTGTCAGGAACCTGAACATTGCTGTGATTCGTGGGGTAAGGCAGTGGTTCTCAACTAGGGGTCCTGGGCCCCCTGGGGGCCACTAGCAGGTTTCAGGGCAGGGGCCAAGCAAGGGCAGCATTAGACTCACTGAGGCCCAGGGCAGAAAGCTCCAGTCCCAGCGCGTGGGGCTGAAGTCCAGGGCCCTGAGCCCCACCACCCGGGGCTGAAGCCAAAGCAATGTAGATTTGTGGGGTCCCTGTGGCACGGTGCCCCGAGAGAGGAAGAAAGTGCCCTGAGGACGCAGCCAGAGGGCTGAGCCCTGACACACGACTGGCTCAGAGGGTCTCTGCAGTCAGGAAGGGCTCGCAGCGAGGGAAGCCTGGCAACTGATGGTTGGAGGGGTGAAGAGGTTTGGGGTACGGTGGGGGAAGAAGCGTCTGGGACTGGATAACCTGGGGCTGGGCAGTCTCCATAGGGGACACTTGCTCCTCCTGTGCCCTTTCCACACTCTCTTGCGAGTCGAGAATGACCCCCCTGTCCCCACCCCAGTGGCAGCCGTGTCTCAGGACTCTCCCCAGTTGCACCCACTAACTCTCCTCCCATTTGGGGTACAGCTCGGGGCAACAAATTACCACCAAGATGAACCCAGCTGGCTGCTGCCTGTTCTGGTGCCACAGGGGCCTCTGGTGGGTGAAAGGCAGAACTGTAGCACTTCTCAGGCAGAACGTATCTTCTTCAAGCCTAAAAAAAGAAATTCTGCGCTGGACGTGAATTCTGTGCGTACGCAGCGGTGCAGAATTCCCACATGAGTAACTCACACCTGGCACAAACATAACCTGCTCACTCCCATCTCTTCTCCCTATGTGTTGAGTCCCAGAGGTGCTGCTGTCATTAATGCACACAGGCTTTCACTCCCGTTAGTGCTGGCAAGACCCAATCCAGTGTGTGGAAGCCAGTAAATAATTAACAAGGTTTTGAAGAGATCTTAATGAATATTAGTTAGCATGAGTTAGGTTAACTGTGACCCTGGTGACGTGAGGAAGCAAGATAATGTAAGACAGAGTGAATTGTGTGAAAGTTATTACGACCTTGCAATATGCAGTCTTGCAGTCTTGTTTTTCTAGTGAGATAGCAGAAAAGCTTATGTATAAACAAAATGTATTTGTTGCTTTTTACTGTCTGTATTATTGCTAGAAATTGTCTGAAACAATGGTATAAAGGCTTGATGTAATTGTTTACCAGTTGAGAGACCTGTCCAGGACCCTGTGTCCTATGGCACTCTCTCCCTCCATTGTAATTACTGGAGAAATAATAAAGTATTTAATTTTGCTGCACCCAAACAAAAAGCGAGAACAAGTTTTCTTTGACAATTTGGGGGCTCGTCCGGGATGGCAACGCCCACGGACCCACAGACAACTACTACGGATCATTCCCCTTCGAACCCCATGGCACCACATGAGAGGTATGAGACCTTTTGAAATCTCTATTGGGGTATCGGAGGAGGACTGTCCCTGAGGACGTCTGTCTCTCTGTTGGGCTCACGCCATCTGAACTTATTGACCGTGCAGCAGGATCAGATGCAAAGTGGTATTGGGGAGAGGCCCCAATAAGGTTAGTTTATAGCAGTACTGGGAACTGCTGAGTTGGCCAAGGAAATGCATAAGGTAATGCATAGGTAAATGCATTAGAATGCACCGGTGCTGAGGGGTTTTTACCGCCTCAAGAGGGGTTGTCATACCGCCTCATGGTATTGGTCCGGACCAGGTAAAGATGCATCATGGTTAAAAAAAAAAAAAAAAAGGAAAAAGGAAGAAAAAGAGGCCTTGGTGTGTGTGTGTGTACACCAGTGTGAGTGGCTAGCCCGGTAACTAGTGGATCTTTAGGAGATCCGACCCACGGTGGGCTGACTCAGCCTGGCATAGTCCGGCGAGGAAGCTGCCTGGGTCTAGGAGTGTGTGAACCCATCTTCCCTCCCCTTTCCTTGTGAGTCTCTCCTGTGTGAGTGGAAAATGGGTAAGGGACTGTCTAAATATTCCACCTCACCCCCTAAGGGTGCCCCAGCATATTACATGTACGTACATTATGGTCCTAAAACCTGCAGGTATTTAAATGATTGGAATCTGTATACGCGTGAAAATTCATTTAAACAATGCCCATTAGAAGGTACCTTCAATCTAGATAAGATCATATATCTCAGTGGAGCTTTAATCACAGAGAAAAACCTCTGACACAGTGTGAGCAATTTGTCTAGGAACGGGTTAATTTGAAATTCGGCTTAGCCCTGAGATAAAGGAGAAGTTGTTTTGTCTTCAAGGTCATGAATTAGTGCGGACTATGCTAAGTGCAAAGAAAACTGCTTTCAGCCCCAGCTGCTTGTGGAAAATAGAGGCACTACAAGTTACAGAATTGGAATTATATTTGCAAAGCTTAACTTCCCAGTGAGACATGTGTGAGTATTAAAGTGGTTTAAGGCTTGGGGCATTCATATTTTTCCTGTGTGAGGTGGGAGCATTCCCAATACTCTCCATTGTTGTTTTATTATTTTTAATGAAGCTTTAAAATTTGGATATATGGTGTGATTTCTCTATCTACCCCCCCCAGTCCTGCAATGTCAGTTTGATCACCTGACATAAGGGATAATTGGTAACAGAAATTTGTCACAGTTTGGTGAGCAATAGAGAATTGGGAAGCCCTGTAGAATTTACACCATCTATCTGTTTTACCCTTGTTATTTTATGTTTGCTTTGTTTGGTATTGTTTGGTATTATATGATAAGGATTGTATGGTTAAAGGTGAGCCCTAATAGAATAAGGAGACACTATTTGGTTTTGGTGCACTATTTAGCTTTGGCTCTGTTTTGTTTAACCGGTTACTGATGTTTTTCTGCTCTGTTCATTTGGGCGTTGGGTGTGTGAGCGGAACTGAACTTCTCGTTCGTAATTCCTCAGGGTGGAAGCCATGTGTGCGATGAAGCTCTGAGGTTGTATTGAGATAATTCTGTCCCCCCCCCCCCCCTGTAACGGACAATGTACTAGAAGTGGAAAAATCTGGCTTAGACTGTAATTTTCTCTGCTCTCTGTGTACTTTTCTTTTTTGTTTAAGTGTCAGCAGACAAATGGGTGGGTCTCTGGGTAGACCCCCAAAGGGGTTTGGATTATGTGTTAAGTAAATGGCCTTTACCCAATGGCCATGTATTTTTGCCCAGGTGGCAAGCCTTACTAGGGAGGACTCGAGTAGTTTGGGAGTAAAATTGTTTTAGGGACAAGACCAGAAGGGTGAGGGCTAGTTGTGAAGCCCACCCTCCTAGCTAAACTGGTAGTGCCTAGGATAGGGACGATTCAGCGAGAAAAAAGGATCGGGCCCAGGCAGGCGGGCAACAGACAGAGAGATTTGGAAAACAGGTTGGAAACTTTTGAGGGTGTAGTGGAAAGAAGGAGTAAGTGAATATAAGCATGAGGATTTCAAATACTCAGAAGGATATTTGGAATGGTGATTTGCATTGGTAAAGTGGCTGTTGGAAGGAAAAAGCAATTGATTTTTAAGGGAAAATGAAAAATTGACTCTGTGTTTGCTGGGGGGAACAGCACTTGAACTTTGTGAAAAAGCTAAAGAGAACAGTTTTTTGGTGTCTTTGACATGTTTGTGAATGAATTCAGGCAAAGAAATTATTAGATTGCACTCATTTGGCTACGAACGATTTTGTTAAATCAGTTGAAGAATGTATACAGTGCTATGTAATGAAATTTTATTAGGCCCTACAGGCACTATACGTGGGGATGTTTTCTTTCAGTGTTTAAAAGCAGGAGTTAACAGTAAGAGAGAAAAAAAAAAAGCAAGCCGGAGAGCATCTGTGTTAATGCAAATTAACTAACTGATAAGGTAGAGGCCGCTGAACCAGGGCTGTCTAAGAAGCACATACGAGAAAATATGGGGTAATTCCTCTGTTTTGCCTAGAATCAACAACAGTATTTGTATATTTTAAGTATTTAACTGCCCCGAAGGGGTGGACCTCTGTTTTTGTCTTTCAGATAATCAAAGAACATTAATGCCAGCTGCACAGCATTCAACGTACTATGATTTACTGGCAGTCACAATTATGTTGTGTGTTCTATGTTCTGTTTTGTGGTGTTTTGTCTCGTGGCAAAAAAAAATTATTGTGTTTAATATTTTCATGAGATGGTCTGATTTGACATCAAGCGAAAATGTTGCATTGCAATGCAGATACTTGTTTTGTTCAACTTAGAATACAAAGTGTTTGGTTACATCAGAAAAATGTGATATACTAAAGTCTAATACATTTTCTTCAGTAAGAGAAAGAAACTACATTGGCCAAATCTTTTAATTGAGAATTGTTGTTAAAATCATACTGACAGTCTTTGGAAGCAAGGACATGAAAAGTTAACCCACTCCCCATATTGTACAAGGGATCCTTCTGGCTACCTCAGACTTTTAGCCCGAGGGCTGGGGATGGTGGATAGCTATTGGACTAGAAGTTATATTAAGTGAACTTCTCAAAGTGGGTGTGCTTGTCCTGGCTTGTTCTTCCAAAGTTCTGTAATCAGGAGAATTTTAGTGAAAGGGTATATGTGGCATACATTGAATGATAATACTTCTGTACTGTATAACAGTACTGTTTATGTGTTCATGGTATGAAAAAGGTGTATAATTGAAGAGTAAAAGTTTCCTTTGTAGGTTAAATGGAAAAAACAACCAGAGAATGGCTAACATGCGCTGGCCCCAGTCAAGGACACCGCTTGGCTGCCTACCAAGGGAAGGGGGGGGGAATGGTTGCTGCAATTACACGAGATTGGTGTGCAGCGGCCAGCCCACTCTCCTCCTTGGGGACCTTTTGTAGATATTCAGATTGATTTTTCGATGTCTACATGTTGTGGTTATGGATATGTATTTGTTTTAGTTGATGTATTTACCAATTGGGTTAAAGCTTTTCCCTGCAGAAAAGCAGGTGTCAGGACTGTTGTGACATTTTGCTTAAAGATTTTGTGCCACGTTTTGCCATCCCTGTGGGTATCAACAGTGATCGTGGAATTCATTTTTACTGGACAGATTGTAAAGGAGTTATGTGCAACTCACTGCCCTCACCACCCACAGTTGGGACAGTGGAACGCCAGAACGGGATTTTAAAGAATAAACTGGCCCAGATTTGTGCTGAAACGAACTTAAGGTGGCCGGATGCCCTTCTTTTGGCACTGAGGTGTATGAGAGCCATTCCCAATCGAACGACTGGACTCAGCCCTCATGAAATTTTGACAGGACGCCCAATGTGACTACCAACTGCACCCCCACTAACCCCGGCTCAGATGGACATTCAATTGCTGGATAACATAATGCTTAAGTATTGTCAGGCACTAATGAAATGTGTTAAGTCTTTTTATGCACAGGTGATGGAAGCACTACCAAAGGATCCTGTGCAACCTTGCCACTCGTTGGGACCAGGAGCCTGGGTCTACATAAAGATCCATCAGCGAAGGACTGCCTTGGCTCCACGCTGGAAAGGCCCTTTCCCAGTCCTGCTGACTACCGACACCGCTGTGAAGTGCCACAGACTGACTGCTTGGTCCCAGGATTCTCACTGCAAAAAGACCCCTCCACATCAGGAGAATTTTCCTATTGATGATTAGCCTATTCTTTCTTCTAGTTCTACTGTGCTTCTGGACAGCAGGAAAAAAGCTCCCTTGTCCACTGACAGACCAACTGTGCCTTTAGACTTTTCTAGAAAAAGCAAAGCCATTACAGGGTGATATGTGCTGGAAATCTCTCCCCTGTAGGATGCTAAACCTTGATTGTTTTGGGAAAGAAGAAGAAGCACTCACTCCACTGACATTGCCAAAGTCCAGGAATTCCTGACTGAAAAGGACACTGAGAACTGACCCTGGTGAAGAAACAAAAAATTACATACTGGCAGGAAGAAATTTGTGGGACCCATGCTTGGGACTGTGGTATTAATTGGATTTTGGGGTTTATTCTACAGGCTGCGCCCTGTGTTCTGGATAAATCCTTCAGTATGTATTGCCCTCCCTAATTGGATTTTAACTGACAAGTGACAAGTGACAGGACTGAACCCTTATTTTCCTATCACATGGGACAGTCTCAGCTGAGGGGGAGGTGAGATGGGGAGGGGGTACAGAGGGGAAAGTTGTTGTACCCATGTTGGTCCCAGGATAGCAAAGAGGTATTTTTAATTGGTTCTAAAAAAATTACCTCACCCACCTTGTCTCTCCAAGAGATCTGAAAGTGGCAGGAGGAGACAAACAGGAAGACAGAACTCAGGACTCTAAACCAAACATTTCAAACCCCTGGAAGAAGCTACATTTTCCTTCTGCCCCTGGGTATGTTTGTATCCTATATGAGGGACCATCCCATTCCCCTCACAGCAGCAACGGGACACTGCAGACAGCCCCAGATGGTCTTTCTACACCTGGACTGATCTGCAGATTGACAAATCAGGGCAACTCTAGCACAGCTTGGGGACTGTGGGCAGGGGGAGCAGTTCTGGAGCTGGGCCTCTGTCCTCTCCAGGTCCCATGGCAGATGGCTCTGGCAGCATCAAGTGGGTCCATCACTGCAGGGGAAGGTTGGGGTAGTGTCTGAGATCAGGGTGAGAATTGGAGAGGGGGTCCATGCTCAAGAATGGGGGATGGAATTCACCTCCCCACCCCTCTCCAGAGCTCAGCAACTAGGGCTTTACCCAGTTAAATGAATTTCACTCTGGGTGACTTTGAGTCAGTCACTGAAAGATCCTTATGCCTTCAGTTCCACACTGGCCACAGGAGTTTACTAGTCCTCCCTCCCCAGACTGCTGGTGGCAGCCAGGGATAATTAGTGGGTTATGGGAATTAGAAGATGAAAATTCACTAAGAACAATGATATTTGTGTGTTTATTATTAAATCCCCAGACACCCACCAATCCCCGTCCTCCTTCCGATGAGCTATAAATATCTAAGGGACTCGGCTACTGATCCTGCAGTCAGTTCCTGCCCTTCCCCACTTTCTAAAGCAGCACTTTTAAGAACAGGGCAGGGAAACGTGTAAATACTTTGAACCAAATTCCAGAAGCTGTTGAGCATGGAGAAGTTAAAATGAAACCAAGGTTCCATCTCTCCAAGGACCTGGCCCCTAGTGCAAAATAAGACACTCCCCAGGAATCTGAAATGGCCACTTCATAACTGATGTTATTAATCTGTTCACTTCTGGGAATTACCACTAAGAGAAACAACCCAGTGACGGTGATATCCTGAGGAAAAGATCTCGTGTGTCTTTAGATCAGAACGATATCACTAAAATGCCTAATTCGTAGCCCTACGGCAATTGTCTGGTGTCACTACAGGGCAGAATTAAGGCTGGTGCCTTAGTTGTGAATTCCCATCCCCTAGCATATTGCAATTGCTGTTAAGTGGGTTTGACAAAATTCATTGTGTCTATTTCTTTCTTTTAATTTCAATAGAGAGCGATATTTATTTTTAAGCCCTTTTTTCAATGTTTACAATTTCAATGTTCAGAGCTGTGGGAAGTTATGGGGGTCGTCACACAATTATTTAATAACAGTAACTGTTGAGAGTCCAAAAGCCAAATCATATAACTGTTCAAAGAGAAATTGTCAATGTCACACCTAAAATATACAGTGTAAATATCCTTAAATCAAACTCCACTTTCTCTAGAAGCATTTCTGTATATTACCTATATAAATATTTTTTCATCTGTGTGTGTGTGTACAGTGAAATTAACATTTACTGCAATTTATTCATAAAAATCCAATCCTTTCAAGCATAATTTTAAGTAATGAAGTACTTGAAGTCTTTCGCTTCCTAGACTGGAATGTTTCACTTCAGGATAATTACACCCTCCCTGTGATGTATTTCATTCTCAGTACCGTAACCCTCTTGTGATGTAGCTCCTGTCTGCGAGCTCTGCTGAAGCCAGTGGCATTATGATCAGGTGACACACTGACATGAGCAGAGACATGGGGGAGGGGGGAGGATGAGGTAACATGGAGGCTACCAGAGTTGAATGTGGCCGTTAGAGCAAACGCTCTCTCAGCCTCTCCTCTCTCCCACCTCCCAGAGTCAGTAATTCTGAATCGTTCCCTGAAATCTAAATAGCCCTAGTATGAGAGACAATGATTAACGCAGGTACCTCAGGGGCTGCAGCGCCAACCCCCTACCTGGATGAGGAGGGTGAAGAATTGCAGTAGAAATGGGTTAGGCTGGGAGAGGGCACAGCTGATGGGGGACTGGGAGCTGAGTTGACCAAGAGGCCAGAACTCATGGGGGGTTTGGGAGAAGAAGTCAACAGGACGGGGTAGAGGCACTTCAGTGTATTTTCCCCATTAACCATTCTGCCATGTATTTAATTTAGAAACTTTTCATTCACATCTAAACACCTTGGAGCTAAGCTGGGCTGATGCATTTCCACTTACAGTGGTACAGTTGTAATTAGGTGCTTAATCAGATGCTCATGCAGCACAAAGCAGTCAATAATGGGTGTGCTTCCATTCATTAACTTGACCGTGTGCTGTGCATCGCTTTGAAAAAAAGATGCTGTGAGGGAGTGTCAACATATTAGGCATTAAGAAATGGTAAGTAGGTGTCAGTTCATTTCTCATGCGTTTCTCTCCTAATTTTAATGTCAGTTTTGAATCAATATTAATACCATGTTGTTTTAACAGCAGTAGGGTCCATTTGTATAATTGTTTGCAAGATTTCATTGGATATTGTGACCCAGCCGTCTTCACCTTTTATTTTGAGGTTCCTAAATACACCCCAGCGCACCTCTCCTGACAGACTGCAGGCCCTGGCCGGTGACATGCTCCTTAGAGAGCAAACACCTGACGAGCCCTTTCGCCCTAAAATGCGCATTTGGCTCTTTGATGTTGCTTTATCTGCCCCACCAGAAAACACTGTAGGGAACCCGGTCATTACAGCCGACCGTCACTAGGTACCGTTCTACCAGCTCTGGGCTGACATTCAAATGGTTCTGTTTGTTTATCTTTCATTCAGCTTTGCAATTCTTAGATCCCATTTAAAAACTGGAAGTGAAATAACTGAAGCAAGTTACGAAGAGAGCGGCCTCAGGCATAGGCGGGGGTAAAACAATAAATGGAAAGAACTGACTATGCAAAAAGGAACATCGCAAACTATCAGAGCCCAGACCCCCGCCCAACTGAACCCACCCCAGCCAGGCATATCAAGCTGGGTCCCTGAAAAATCGCCCAGCCCATCTGGCAGTGAACGCTGCGTGTTCCAGGCAGAGCTACGGTGCGTGCGTCTGCTCTGCTGACATGCTGCTTTGGTACGGAACGAGCCACGGCCACAGGGAGCAGAGACATGGACTCCTACAAAACACAATCCCATATACACCTCCAATGCCGCATCCCCCCCACCTCCCCACTGTCTGCCATCCCCTCCCCCACCTCCACATGGCCATTCTCAGCCTACTGCTAACACTTCCTCTCAGCCTTCAGCACTATAAATAAATAAAACATGGTGTTACAAAAGGTAGATTGTGCAGAGAAACCTGATCTAGACGTCAGTAAGGCTTTTGATACAGTTCCACATGGGAAACTATTTGTTAAATTGGAGACTATGGGGATTAATATGAGAACCGAAAGGTCAATAAAGAATTGGTTAAAGGGGAGTCTACAAGGGGGTCATATTGAAGGGTGAGTTGTCAGGCTGGTGGGAGTTACTAGTGCAGTTCCTCGGATCAGTCTTGGGACCAATCTTACTCAACACTTTTATTAGTGATCTTGGCACAAGAAGTGGGAGTGGGACACAGAGCAGGGAGGGATTGTCCTTGAAAGCTGGAGTAATTGAAATGGGATGAAAATCAATAGTGAACAAATTCGACTTGTTAGTCCCCAAGTGCAAAATTTTGCAATAAGCTGGGGGTTTGTCAATTGGAAGTGACAGAGGAGGAGACTGGTTGATCACAGGATAATTATGAGCTGCCAATGTGATGCAGCCGTGAAATGGGTTAATGCAGTCCTAGGATACATCAGGTGAGGGATTTCCAGCAGACACATAGAATCATAGATTATTAGGGTTGGAAGGGAACTCAGTAGATCATCTAGTCCAACCCCCTGCTCAAAGCAGGATCAATCCCCTGACAGATTTTTGCCCTAGATCTCTAAATGGCCCCCTCAAGGATTGAACTCACAACCCTGGGTTTAGCAGGCCAGTGCTAAAACCACTGAGCTATACATGAAAGGGTTAGTACTGTTATACAAGGCACCGATGAGACCTCATCTGACATACACCTCTACCTTCTGCCCTTAAAGTCTGTGAGTCTATAAGCTGTGCTTTGTGTTGCACAGACACTGATGGAGATCAGGGCCCCATCGTGCAGCACATGGCAGAGAACCTGACTGAGATCAGCACCCCCATTGTGCTGGGCACTGCACAGACAGAGAGGGACAGTCCTTGCCCCAAAGAGATCACAATCCAAGTAAACAATGGGGAGGAGGAAAACAGAGAGGGGCTGTGACTTCCCCAAGGTCACCAAGCAGGTCAGGGACAGAGCCAGGAACAGATCCCGTTAACGCCAGAGCCACATCACCCGCAGCTTGGAAAGGTCCCCAGACCCCACTGTATTAGGCTGCAGAAAGAGGTGGTTTGCCCATGGATGCACAGGCTGTCTTGGCAGGCAGCTCAGCTGTGGTCCCTGCACACAGCTGGGTGTATGGGTCATGGGTCAGGAGAAGTCAGTGTCCAGCCCTGTGGGGCCGTGCTCCTGGCTCATACCTCCAGCACTCACTGCTGCCCCTCCCTTACCAGCTGCACTGTTCAGCCAGCCCCAGGCCTCTGGGAGGTCACTGCCCCCCCTCCCCTATCCCCTGCAAGCCTTCAAATAGGGACATGGTGCACCAGTACCAATCAGAGTGCACTAGTGTAAATTCTGTCTGTACTAAGGGTTTGCACCAGTGCCTAAAACACCAGGGTGGCAGAGACCTTCAGAAACAGCAGTACGGTGGCACTAGAACTGGGATCTAGTTCTAGCTCGGTCACGGACAGCCTGGGTGACCTTGGACACGTCAATGTTTCTCCTCCCAACTTCAGTCTCTTTACCCAGCTGCCACTCACTGGGGTCTCCTCTCTCTCCAGAGCTGCTCACCACTACAGTCTGTGTGGGTGTCCCCAGAGCTAAGGCAGGTCAGCTCGGGAATAGTCTTACAAGGGGGACTGGGGAGTCTCTTTCCCTGGAAGTCTTTAAGAACAAGTAGGACAAAGCTCTGACAGAGACAATCTACATACACTTGTCCTGCCTCGGCAGAAGGAGCTGGACATGACAACATCTTGAGGTCCTGTCCAGCTCTACATTGCTATGATGTTATGCAATATAGATACGTATAAAACAACATGATGAAACCAAATGAAAACATGGTGTCAGGCAATTCAAAAAACAAAAAAAAACCTACACTGCACAGCATAAAATGACACAATACTAAGGAGAAGAAAGCAACACAATGCAAACTAACACACCTTAGAACAAAAGTACACAATGCAAAAGAGCTCAACTCAAACCAACATAACACAGACACCAAACCAGCTGAGGCAAAATAACGCATCATAAAACTATGCAACACAGCATGGTGCACCATAGTTCCAAAAGGCAACAGGCAAAACAGCTCAGCGTAGAACATGACACAGCACAAAAGAGAATTATTTCAATTAGGCCTGGAAGGGATCTTGAGAGGGCGTCTACTCCAGCCCCCTGTGCTGAGGCAGGACCAAGTATCCCTAGACATTCCCAGACTGGTGTATCTCTAACCTGGTCTTAAAAACCTCCAGGGAAAGAAATTCCACAGTCTCCCTTGGAAGCCAATGCAAGGCAAACACAGGCCAAACAATGCTGCACACACACACGCTGGGCTTGGGTTTAAGGGGAGAGGCAAGAATTCAAACAATCTAGGTTCTGCCCCAAATTCTCCATGCAAACTTGAGCAAATTACTTCAGCTCTCTGAGCTTCAGTTTCCCCATCTGTAAAATGGAGAGTCGCCTCCCACCATTGGCCTATTTAGCCTTTGAGCTTTTTGTGGCAAGGCCTGTCCCTGTGGGCATGTCGACACTGCAGTCAGACACCGGCGGCTGGCCCATGCCCGCTGATTTGGGCTCACACGGCTCAGGCTGTGGGGCTGTTTAATGGTGGTGTCCATGTTCCGGCTGGGGCTGCAGCCCAAGGTCTGGCACCCTCCCACCTCGCAGGGTCCTACAGCCTGGCCCCAGCCCGAGCCCAGACATCTACACTGCAATTAAACAGCCCCTTCACCTGAGCCCTGTGAGCCTGAGTCACCTGGCATGGGCCAGCTGGGGGTTTTAACGGCAGGGTAGAGATACCCTTGGTGTCTGTTCAGCACCTGTCACAATGGGGACCCTGATCTTGGTCAGTGTCTATGCAAAGCCCTGCAGAACAGGGGCCTGACCTCAGTCGGGGACTCTGCAACTCCCAGCATTGCAGGATCCCGGATTTTGTTTAGGGCGCCTGCAGCAACTGGTAAAATGTGGGGGCAGGATCTCTGTCAGGGTCTGTGCAGTGCCCAGTACAGTGGTGGGGCATGATCTGGGTTGGGGTCAGTGCAGTGCCAGACTCAACGGGGACACAGATCTCAGTCGAGGTCTCTAAAGTGCCCAGCACAATGGATGCAGCAGTTTAGGTCACAGTCGTGCACCGCCTGGCTTAAAGGGGGCCGTGATCTTGATCTAGGCCTCAGTTTTACCTGGCACAACAGTGGGGTCTGATCTCACCTGGGGTCTCTGCAGCAGCGGTCAGAACAGGGCCACGCTCAGTACGATAAGAGTCCTGATCTCAGTCACACACCTGGAGAGAAAAGTGGGAAGATTTTTGAGAATTCGGTATCAGTATTTGAGAACTGAGGAGAAAATGGGGCACAAACAATATATTTGCTAATGTGAGACAGAAGCACCAACATCTGGAAGATTTGACATCAGCATTTAACAGTTCAAGAGAAAGGAGGGGAAATTGGAGGGGGTTATACAGGGATATTCAATCAACAACAGAATGAGATGGATTCTTCTTGCCTCACACTCACAGGACCAGCAGGTGCTGGGGAGTAGCTGGGACTGGAAAACCTGGGGCTGGGCCGTCTCCATGGGGGACACTTGCTCCTCCCTCCCCTTCCTGGCCCTTCCCAGGCCCCGTTGCCAGCAGAGAGCGGCCCCCCCAGCCCAGCCCAGCCCAGCCCAGAGGTGTCCCTGTCTCAGGGCCCCCCCAGCCTCTGCCCATTCACCCTCTGCCCAGCTCAGGAATCACTCGGGGGAACCATTTCCCACCCGCACAAGGACAAATCCCTGCAGGTGGAAATGGGGGAAACCCCCAAACCTGAGACCTGAACTGGCCACTGGCGAAGGGGAGAGAAAATGGGGCACAATCGGGGGGGGGGGGGGACAGGGAACTTCTCAGGGGTTGGGGGAGGGGGGGGTCACCCTGGGCGCTGCTCGTGGCTCTCTAGGGAGAAAGGGGGCAGGACGGGGGAGGAGGGGGGTCCCCACGGGAGGGGGCAGCGGTAAATCCGAGGGGATCTCAGCCCCCCCCCCCTTTCTCTCCCCGCTCCTCGGGGGGGTCACCTGCCCCCCCCCGGCCACGGTTAATGAAGGGCTCTCCCGCCGCGATCTGCGCATGCCCAGAGCTCCACCGGCACCAACCCTTCTCCGGCCCGGGAGAGGCTCCAACGGCCCCGCGCGAGCCAGGCAGAGCCGCAGCGCCCAACGCTCCTTCGCAGCCCGGCTCCGGTTGCCCCGTCGACGTCACTTCCGTTCCAGGGAGGGTCAGGAACTACATCTCCCAGCCTGCCCCGGGGCCGCTTCCGCCCTCTCCAGCCCAGGGAAGGGAGGGTTCCAGCAGCTGTTACTGCGCATGCTCCGTGCCAGCCCCGCTGGGGGCGGGAGAACAAACCTGCTGCTGCCGCCTCCGCGTGAGCCGGGCCCGGGCTGAGCCGCTGCTGCTCCCCGGGGGGGGGGCCCGGCCGGGGGGGGTTTCTCCAGCTGGGCCCCGCCCCCCGGGCAGCCCCGGGCTCTGCCCGCCCCAGCCCCGCCCGGAGCCCCCGGTGAGTGAGAGACCCCGGGGGGGGGGGGGCGCTGGGGGCACGTGACTCTGCCCCGGGGAACCCGGGAGAAGCCTCGGAGCCGCCTCGGCCCCAGCGGAGCCGCAGCAGGATCCGCCCCCCCCCCCGCTGGGATGGGGGGCGGGGCCCGGTGGGGAGTTCCTGGTGGGGGCGTCGAGCGGGGGGGGGGAAGAAGCCGGAGTTGTAGGGGGGGGAAGGTCGGTGGGACGCGGGGGGGGGGTTGAACTGTCTCTGGGCAGCCAGGAAATTCCCGGCGGGCGGGCGAAGGGGGGCGGGGGGTTAATTGGCTCCTGTCCCTGTTGGTGCCACTTGCCTCTCGCTCCCGATACAAATTCTCTCCAGTTCTGCCCCTTTTCTCGCTCAGTGTCTCACCCGGGCTATAAAATCCGGGGAGATTTGCCCCCCCCCTCCAATGAGCCGCTCTCCCGTCTCCCCCATTTCCCCCTGGTCTCTCCAGGAGTCTGATTTTCCACCTTCAGTTGCAGGTCGTGACACGTTTTCTCTGCAAATCTCCAAGATTCATATAAAATAACCTAAACGTTTGCCCCACTTCTCTCTAGTTGTCTATTTCTAATTGAATATGCCCTGAGATTTGCCCCTGCCTCTCTAATTATAAAATACCAAGAAAATCTCAGTTTTGCACCTTTTCTCAGATTCTTGAACATAGCTTGGTGGGGCAGGGCTGGGCTGGCAGGGGCTGTGGGTCGGGAGTGAGGGGCACCATTAAAGCTTCAGCTGGGGGCACCCCCCAGCTATAGCCCTGTACTATATGTACAGGATGTTTCTAAACACACAGCACGTGCACACTACTCCCCCCCCCCCCCTGTGTAGTATTAAATTGCTTGGTTTACATTGTGATCCGCAAAGCTGAGTCAGGTGCCTGAACTCCCCACACAATGCCTGGGTTCCACAGGCACCTTCCAGTGTGAGTCACAAACGCCAGTTCACTAGGTGGGGAGCCATGTGAGCTAGTCAATGGGAGAGGGTGGCAAGGGGGAGGTACTAGCACCGCATGAGGAATATTCAACGTCTTTGAAATATAGTCGGAAGTAAAATTTCATTGCTCGGTGCTGCAGAACAGTCAACGTTTCCAGCAGATGGGACTGCAGCTGGGGGGGTGGGGATTCCATTTGAAAACTTGAAAGAGGTAAACAATGAACAGGAAACCACCCAGACATTGAATAGTAACAGTAACAAAGGACAGTCAAATAGCAAGAAACAAACAGAAAAAAATAACACAAAGAGACTAAAAAAAAATCTAGAAAAGAAATCAAAGACATTGGAAAAAAAATGTCACCGCAGAGCTGGTGGGGCAGGGCTGGACTGGCAGGGGACTGCGGGTCGGGAGTGAGGGGCTGGGAGAAGCACATTGTCCTAAGCCCTGCCCCCCCCCCCTCACAGATAGATGCCTAAATCTGGGTTGCAGGGGGGTGGCTGTCTCTGCTTAGCACTCCACAAATGGGAACCCAGCCCCTGCCGTCAGGTGACTCAGGTGCCTAAGGCGTTTCTTGGACTGGAGGTAGGCAGCTGCCTCACGCCACACAAACTGGCAGTAGGGGGAGAAGGAAGAGGTGGGGTTGGTCACATCAGCTGCTTTATAACGTTTAGCCCCACGGTTCACGCAGTCCCCTGGGCTGTGGGAGACCCAGGTTCAGTTCCCCCTGTCTGGAAGAGCTGATGAACGTGAATACCAACCTCAGGCCAAACAGCTACAACCTACTCAACCTTATATGCTGCTTCCATGACACCATGTATCAGCGGGTGCCAACTCATCCGATCCCTTTCCTGTAGCCCATGGGGTAAGCAGAGCTGTGCGCCTGCCCCTATATTATTTACTTGGTTCCAGGCTGGAGTGCTGGAAGTCGCCGCGTGTGCTACCATACAGGTGTCCAGTGCTGGATGAAACTTCTGGGGGCCTGGCACCAAACGTGTGTGGGCCCCCATGGGGAATAATTGTAAAAGACAGGAGATCGACACAGGGCTTTGACACAGCACACAGGTGCACAGGTTTTATTAAGCATATTTGAAGTTTAAGTTGCAGATGGAGGTGGCTGCCACTAGGGTACCAGCAGTGGTAGCCCGAGGGGAAAAAAAGATACGCACACAAGTGGATATAAACTAAATTATAAAAGAAAACAGAGAAAATAAAACACAGCTAACAAAAGCCAGAGCACCCAAAATACTAGCCATGTGCTGCTCCCACTAAAAAGGCCCGTTCCCACTATCTCACCATTCACATTTCTCATAGGAACCACCAGGGCTTGTATTACATTTTGATATGAAATTGGGGTGAATTCAAAACTATTTAAAATATTTTAAAAATAAAAAAACATCAAAATTTTAATACAGTTTACTGACCGTATAATTAGTCATACTAGACTTGCTTGTCCTCCCCCCAAGGCCGAGAGGCACACAGACTGGGATCAGGACCAGCTGTGCCCCCAAAAGACCAGGCCAACCCTCCAAATCAGACCAGAGCCACATCCCTCCCCCAGAACAACCCCCTGGAACTGGACCACTTTGAATCAGGCTCTAAGACACCATAAACTGTAGGGACTACCTAAGACAAAAATACCATTTCTCATTCTTTTTTCTTTGTTTTTTGAAAAGTAAACGTAAGAGTGGCCAGGCTAGGTCAGACCAAAGGTCCATCTAGCCCAGTATCCTGTCTGCCGATGAAGTGGGCTGTAGCCCACGAAAGCTTATGCTACAATAAATTTGTTAGTCTCCAAGGTGCCACAAGTCCTCCTGTTCTTTTTGCGGATACAGATTAACACGGCTGCTACTCTGAAACCTGTCATCCAACAGTGGCCAATGCCTGGTGCCCCAGAGGGAATGAACAGAACAGGTAACCATCAAGTGATCCATCCCCTGTCACCCATTCCCAGCTTCTGGCAAACAGAGGCTAGGGACACCATCCCTGTCCAGCCTGGCTAATAGCCCCTAAGGGACCTGACCTCCATGCACTTATCTAGTTCTTTTTTAACCCTTTTATAATCTTGGCCTTCACAACATCCTGTGGCGAGGAGTTCCACAGGTTGACTGTGCGTTGTATGAAGAAATACTGCCTTTGGTTTGTTTTAAACCTGCTGCCTCTTCATTTGATTTGGTGACCCCTAGTTCTTGTGTTAGAAGAAGTAGTAAACACCACTTCTGTATCTACTTTCTCTACACCAGTCATGATTTTATAGACCTCTCTCATCTCCCCCACCCCACACACCTTGTGATCTGGGCTTTTCCCTCCCTGTTGCTGCAGCCTCCTTCCCACCCTTGGGCACAGCACCCACACACCCCTCTGCCCCTGCAGCCAGCTCCCCCATCTAGGGCTGCTTGGTTGCCAATATTCCTGATGCTGGGAACTGAGAGGGGAGGGGATGGCAGGAGAAAGGCAGGTAATGCCCTTCCCCCCCAGGGGAACAGGCCTGGGGGCTGGTCAGTGCTGGGAGGGGACAGTCTCTGCTGCGGGTGTCACTGTGCAGGACAGAGACTCCCTCCAGCTTGAGCTGGGACTGGGCAGATTATCAGGGGAAGCTTATTTGTGCCCCCTTCATTGTTTTCAGGGTTGAAATAAGGGCGGAGAACCCCAGAGAAGGTGTCAGTGAAAGTGAAGAGATGGGACTTGTCAGCCACATTGTAAAAGGAGACCTTGCCCGCCTCATAGTCCAGGAAAATCCCCACCCGTCTGAGCCTGCCCCTCACGGGCAGGATGGTTGTGGGGGAGGTATTGGCCTCGCATTGCCCAGCACGCTGCCATATTGTCCAGTATCCATTCTCCGATAGATATACAATATGCCCCTTCCTGCGCACAGCTTCCCTACAGACCCCCAGAGTCCAGAGATTCTTTTCTCCAACCTCCACCTCCCAGTAATGTCTCCCGCCCGGGAATCCCTCAGTGCCCAGGACAACCGCCATAGTATCAAATCTCTCCGGATTGTCAGGCAGATCCTGGCGCTCGTCTCGGTGTGTCACACGTTTCCGATCCTCAGCCAGGACGAGGTAGGGATTTGCTGTGCTGGGATCCAGAGTCACATCCACTGGGGAGAGAGTCACAGAGTCACTGCCGGGGCCAGAGGCTGGCCATTCTAGGGGGGCACAATCTAAAGGGTAGGACATGTGACCACCCCATGTGTCTTCTCCCCTGTGCCCAGCCCGGGGCTGCCCCGCTCCTCCTGCCCCATGTTACCTGTGGGAGCAGGGGGAGAGCTCTGTCCTTTTCCCACTGCACCTGTGCCCCAGGGCCTGGGCAGGGAGTGGGACAGAGCCTTTCTGATGTGGCCGAAGCCAGCTGCTCCTGGTCGCTGCCTCTGTGCAGCTGAGCCAGCCTGGTTGGCGTGACAGCTCCTGCTCCCTGCCTGGGCCCACCTGCTGGGGATGGCAGGTGGGGATGGGGGCTGAGCTGAGGGGACTCTGGCTCACTCAGCACCTGGTCCCGCATCCATCCTCCTGCTCCCCACTGCCAGGGCTGGGGCCAGGCACAGCGGGAGAAGGGAACTCCCCCTTCTCCCTGCAGCAGGCCAATCTGGGCAGGACCCCCCCCACGTGTAGCCTCGAGAAGTGGCACTTACACCCTGGCAGCTGGAGCTCCATGCACTGAGTGGGGTACGAGGACATCCCAGCGGCTGTGTGAGCCCCGCACGGTGCTGCTGACATGGCTCAGCCCTGACCCCTGCTGGAACCTCTCTCCCTGCGGCCCATGCAGGTCTTGATCTCCCTGTGGTTGCCATTAATGTGAGTTATGATGTGAGCTCCTGTCCACTAAGAACTGGCCTCGGGCTGGGCTGAGATCGGTGACAGGGAAGTGAAAGCTCCCATCACTGCCCCCTGCCAAACCAGCCCATCCAGCTTCCCCCCGCAATGCGGTAACAACAATACTCACACTTGGCAACACCCTGAGCGCCCCCAGCGGGCAGGGCGAGGGCCTGTCCAAGGACCAATGGGCACAATCTTCAGGAAAAACAACAAGGAGTTCGGTGGCACCTTAAAGACCAACAGATTTATTATGGCATCAACTTCTGTGGGTAAAAAATCCCATTTCTTCAGCTGCACGGAGTACGAAGAAGTGGATTTTTTCCCCACAAAAGCTTATGCCCTAATAAATCGGTTGGTCTTTAAGGTGCCATTGAACTCCTCGTTGTTTTTGTGGATACAGACTGACACGGCTGCCCCTCTGAATCTTCAGCAAGGGAGACTGAGGCTGGAGATTAGGAAACATTTTCTCACTCTTAGGGCGGTGAAGCTCTGGACCGGCTCCAAGGGAGCCTGTGGGATCCCTGGCACTGGCGGTTTGTAAGAACAGGTTGGACAAACCCCTGTCAGGGATGGTCTAGGCCCTGCCCCAGTGCAGGGAGCTGGATTAGGTGACCTCACAAAGTCCCTTCCAACCCTGCATTGCGATGAGTCTAGGTTACAGCTGTTCTGGCGCTGGGTCCAGGGCCCTGGCGGTTCTAAGCACGGTGTGTGGCACACGGAGGAGTTAACAATCTTAGTGATCACAGCAGCTGGTAGCTCAGCGTCCCTGCCAGGGCCTGTAACCGGCTCAGCTGGGTGTTACTGGCTTGTGTGGACAGGAGCTAGGGTTGCCACCTGTCCAGGTTTTCACAGGATCAGCCCATTGTTCAGGTCGCTGTCCTGCGAAATCTGAGTCTGTGCAGGAGGTTAAAAGTCCTGGGTTTGTCAGTGGCTGTAGTGGGGGAAGCTGTGGGGTGGCAGTGACTGCTCAAAGGGAGCGCTAGCTTCAGAGTGTCTTGGGACCAGCAAGCGGGAGATGAGGAGCTCGGAGCTGGTAGGGCCCAGTCACCACGGTGGAAGTACCAACCGTGACGTTTAACTGCCGGATGGTAACGGGGTGGATCTGGTGCCAGGCCCTGCTTTGTGAGGCTGGTGCCCAGGGCAGTGACAGGAACAGAAGCCTGAGAGGGCTGGTCTCCTCTCCCAGGGTGGGATGGGACACAGTGCCCGGGCTGAGGAGACAGGGGGTGTATGTGGAGCAGGCAGATGTCCCATTTTTTACACCTCAGAGGGGGCAACCACAACAGGACCCCAACACTGTTTGTGTAACTGACCTGAGTGCCCCCCTCCCTCCCAGCTGTGTGCGGCAGGATACCCCAGAGTACATGGAGCCATGGCCAGTGGTGCTGCAATGTGTGTGCATGTCCCTTGGGGTCTCTAATCCCTGCTGGAGCTGCCCAGACTCTCCCAGCCTTCACCAGTACATACGTATGGTCAGGCAGCATGCTGGGTGCAAATACACACATACAGCTGTTTGTAGCCTATCGAATGTCATAGGAAAATGCTCTGTGTAGGGAAAGGAGCCAGGAGCTCCCACGGGGAGGTGGATCTCCCCATGGATAAAATATCAGCGACTTGTACAGTACCTGCGTAGAGCTGTGCGCTTCTCCACCCTGTAACTAAACACAGACAGAGGGGTGAGAACGCCCGTGAACACGAAACAATGTCACACAAGGGTGATAATGGGGGGAATGGAACTTACCGATCTCAGCCTGGAGTTTGGCTAAAAACAAAACACAGAGAAACGAGTCAGGATCATGTCATGTTGCAGAAGGAAAGCGAGTCAAAAAGACTTTAAAGCAGAGAAGTTAAAATCCTTAGACTCAGCCACGAGGCTACATCAGCAACCAGAGCCTGGCAGCTCCTGGGCAACAAAGGAATCAGCAAGGGGAGAAACACAGTAACCCCATCCTGCCACCTGGCCAGGTGCAAGAGGTTGTGAGAGCCAAAGAGGGATCCTTCAGCAAATGGAAAATATTAAAATTTTAACCCTGTGAAGTCAGTAAAAGGAGAAAAGTGCATCGGGTGAAGAGTATGATGGGACTGAATAGGCCAAAGTTTAACTAGAAGAGTGAATGGCCAGAGATATAAAACAAATACCAGGGATTTATTTCAGCCTATCAGAATCAGGAAGCCTGTGAGAGAATCAGTGGGTCCCCTGGATCAGCAGAGATAACGGGAGCAATTCAGGAGGGTGAGGACAATGGTGAGAGAATAACCAATTTCTTTATATTGATTATCACCATAGAGGGTGTTCGGGAGAGACATACTGTGGTAGAACACACCCCTGTACTCACACTCTATGCACTATTGTAATAATCTTTGTACAAAGTATGCCTTGAAAGGTATCATTTGAAAACTCATCATTTGCTGATCAGTACTTCCCTGGGAAAATATGTGTGACACATTTGTATGTGATGTTTGAAGATTCCCCTGTACAGTGTTATTAACCCAAGTTCCAAGCCCCACAGCTGAGGCCAAACAGAAATTGGCAAACAGGTCTGGCCTAAACAAAGGAGTGTGTGCTCTGCTTAATTTGCATTAATCAAGCAGAAAGGGAAAACAAATGAACAAAAATACTAGCAGGAAATATCCTCCTACATAGATTCTGTGTCTCAGCTGGAAATGTTTTTTCAAGGTGTGTGTGTTATGGGGGAAGAACTGAAACTATAAAAAGGAGGGAAACCACCCCAAGGCCCCCTGTTTTCTCTGTCCCTGCACATCAGATTCACTGCACCTGAAGAGAAAAAGGAAGCCCTCATTGGACTCTGGAGAAGGGGACCTGACCTGAGAGTTTGGTCAGTAACCTGCTGGAGCATGTGATAAGAATCTGCTTGAATTTAATATAGTTTGTTAAGTTAAGCTTCAGTAAACATCTTATCTTTATTTTTCTTGTAACCATTTCTGACTGTTATGCCTCATCACCAGTACTCACTTAAAATCTCTCTTTGTAATTAATACATTTGTTTTACTGTTTTATCTAAACCAGTGTGTTGAAATAGAAATATATGAATAATTATGTGAGATAATAACATGGCATATTATTCCCTTAAAAGAATAACATCTTAAAATATTTTGTACTGTCCAGGAGAGGGCTGGGCAGTGCAGGACACACATTTCTGGGGGGAGATCTTCGACTGGGGGTATGCTCAGGCCACCCTGCAGTATAACCGAGGCTGAGGTTGCAGAGAAGGTTGAAAGATTTCTTCACCATATAGCCACCGAATCAACAAGAGGTGATGCTATTTTAGATTTAGTATTGGTGAGTAGTGAGGATCTCATAGAAGAACTGGTTGGAGAGGAGAGCCTTGATCTGAGCGATCATGAGCTAACTCAGTTTAAACTAAATGGAATGATAAACAAAAATATGGCTGCAACCAGGATCCTTGATTTTTTTAAAAAAAAGAGGGAATTAGTTAGAGAAGTGGACTGGACTAAAGAACTCAAGGATCTGAATATGGAGGAAGCTTGGAATTACTTTAAGCCAAAGTTGCAGAAGCAATCAGAAGCTTGCGTCCCACGCAAGGGGAAACACATTTTTAGGGAAGGGTTGCAGACCAAACTGGATGAGTAAGCATATGAAACAGGCATTAAGAGAAAGCGGAAAGCCTACAAGGAATGGAAGATGGGATTGATCAGCAAGGAAAACTCCCTCTTGGAGGTCAGAAAGTGTAGGGAAAAAGTGAGTATTGCTAAAAGCCAAGCAGCGCTGGACCTTATGAAGGGAATTAAAACCAATAAGTAAAAGGTTTTATAGCCACATAAATAAGAAGAAAACAAGAAAAGAAGAAGTGGGACCATTAAACACTGAAGATGGGGTGGAGATTAACGATAATCTAGGCATGGCCCAACACCTAAATGAATACTTTCCTTCAGTTTTTTATAAGGGTAACGAGGAGCTTAGGGGTAGTGGCAGGGTGGCTAATGGGAATGAGGATATGGAAATAGAAATGACCACATCCAAGGTGAAAGTCAAACTCAAACAGCTCAATGAGATCAAATTGGGGGCCAGATAATCTCCATCCAAGAATATTAAAGGAATTGGCACGTGAAATCACAAGCATAATAGCAAGGTTTTTAATGAATCTGTAAACTCCAGGGTTGTACCCTATGATTGGAGAATTGCTAATATCGTTTCTATTTTTAAGAAAGGGGAAAAAACTGATCCAGTTTGACCTCAATTGTATGCAAGGTCTTGGAACAAATGTTGATGGAGAAAGTAGTTAAGGACATAGAAGTAAATGGTAATTGGGATAAAATACAACATGGGTTTACAAAAGATAGCTCGTGCCAGAGCAACCTGATCTCCTTCTCTGAGAAGGTAACTGATTTTTTAGACAAAGGAGATGTAGTAGATCTAACCTACCTGGGCTTCAGTAAGGCATTTGATACATTTCTACATGGGAAATTGTTAATTAAATTGGAGAAGCTGGAGACAAATATGACAACTGAAAGGTGGTTAAGGAACTATTTAAATGGGAGATGACAACAGGTCATACTGACAGGTGAATTGTCAGGCTGGAGGGAGTTACTAGTGTAGTTCCTCAAAGATCAGTCTTGGGACCAATCTTATTTAACATTTTCATTAAAGACCTTAGCACACTCCCACTTTTTGTGCCAATACAATTTTCAGATGACACAATGTCAGGAGGTATTGCCAATATGGAGGACTGGAATATCATACAAGATCTGAACAACCCTGAAAACAGGAGTAATAGAAATGGGATGAAATTTAACAGTGCAAAGTGCAGGGTCATGCACTTCGGGACTAACAACACTAACTTTTGGTATAAGGTGAGGAAGTTTAAGTTGAAAGTGACAGAAGAGCAGAAAGACCTGGGTATATTGGTTGATCACAGGATGTCTATGAGCTACCAATGTGATCTGGCCATGAAAAATCCTCATGCAATCCTAGGAGTTATTTCTAGTAGAGATAGGGCAGAAATGGTTACTCTCCCTGTGCAGTACCGCAAGGAATCATTACAGCTATTCACATAGGTTATTGCGCCCGTATCCTGGCCCCCGGGAGAGCACCCACCGAAATGTCACCGAATTTCAGCAGCATTTCAGCGGGGATGCCTCTCGATGACGCCACTTGCTGTCGACACATGGAGGGTGTAGCTCAATAGTCAAGCTCCTCGCACTTTCACACTGACTTTGACATTTTATCCCTATAAGGTGGCCAGACCAGGAGACAATACCCCTTGGGAAACAGGGCTGAGCATCACTTAGTATCAGCTTTGCTTACCTGTGAATCTTTGGGTTATGTCACGTGCTGAAACAGAAATGGGAGTTTACACAAAAATTACAGACTCAAGACAAAAATTGGGGGAGGGATAGCTCAGTGGTTTGCGCATTAGCCTGCTAAACCCAGGGTTGAGAGTTCAATCCTTGAGGGGGCCACTTAGGGATCTGGGGCAAAAATTGGTCCTGCTAGTGAAGGCAGGGGGCTGGACTTAATGACCTTTTTCAAGGTCCCTTCCAGTTCTAGGAGATTAGTATATCTCCAATTATCTTATCTTAAAAATTGCTAAAAAATTAAGCTACACAAACTAAAACCAGAGCTTACTTTGTTCTGCCGGAGAGGTCCATGGGAATGAAAAGGGAGAAAAAGGAATAAAACAACAATTAACGATTAGTAGAGATGATCAGTGATAAAACTACCCCATTCTAAACCCAAATTACATTGGCTTCCATGTGAATTCTGCCTGAGTAAGGACATCAGGATTGGGCCTCTAATTATTAATTACAGCTTCTGCTTTATTGCATTCAATCTTGCATAACCTCCATCCTAGAAATCAATGGGACTGCACCTGTGAGGATCACTCATGTGAGTCAAGGTGGCAGAATTGGGTCTTTAGTGAAAAAGGGGCCAGGTTCCCTCCCCTGCTCTGGTCATTTCATGCAAGGATGGTGCAGACTGGCTGAATTGGGCCCTAACAGGACATCAGAGAATTCCTCCAGCATAGGGACTGCTCAGCTGGGGGAAAGCAGCATAGCCCACCCCTGTGCCAACTGCCCCCACCATGCCAGCGTGGTGTAGGGGCATGTCAGGAGTCATAGGGTTTAGACAGAGGGGCAGAACTGGATCACACAGCCAATGCTTGGGGACCACAGACAGCTGGAGTAAAGAGGGGCTGCAGTGATTGATGCTGGGGCATCTTGAGACTTCAGGAGCCATAACCAACTCCCTACTGCCCCCCTCTCCAGTACAATACTCCAAGCAGATCTTGGCACAGGAGAGATTCTGGCCTCCAGTTCAAAGACCTCTTCTCTTGCGTTTCCATCATCTGGTCATGCAGGGATGATCCCAGGCATGCTGAGCCTGCTCCTGGCCTCAGTAAGAGCAGAGGGTGCTCAGCTCTGCGCAGGATTAGGCACATGTTCCTTCTCCTACAAGTGCTCTGTGGAAGCCAGCAGGGGTCAGGGGCCCAGTCCTGCCCCAAGCAAGGCAATGGGTGCAGGAGTGTGGCTGTGGCGAGCTTGGAGGCTTGGGCCTTTTTTGTCAGAGATAATTATTGTTAAGATCGGCCGTCTTGGGTCAGCCAAAGGTCCACCTAGCCCAGTGTCCTGTCTTCCCATAGCGGTCAAAGCCAGGTGCCCCAGAGGGAATGAACAGAGAATCACCAAGTGACCCATCCCCTGTCGCCCATTCCCAGCTTCTGGCTAACAGAGGCTAGAGACACCTTCCCTGCCCAGCCTGGCTAATAGCCATCGATGGACCTGTCCTCTATGAACTTCTCTAGTTCTTTTTTGAACCGTGTTAATGTCTTGGCCTTCACAACATCCTCTGGCAAGGGGTTCCACAGGTTGACTGTGTGTTGTGTTAAGAAATACTTCCTTTGGTTTGTTTTAAATCTGCTGCCTCTTCATTTCACTGGGTGACCCCTAGTTCTTGTGTTATGAGAAGAGATAAATAGCATTTACTTTCTCTATACCATTTATATGTCTCTATCACATCCCCCCACTTAGTTATCTGTTTTCCAAGATGAACATTCCATGTTTTTTTTCATCTCTCCTCATACAGAAGCTGTTCCATACCCTTTATTCATTTGTTGCCCTTTTCTGAACCTTTTCCATTTCTAATATATCTTTTTTTGAAATAGGGTGACCAGAGCTATCTATAGTTGGGTTTATGTTTTCCAATGTGCATCACTTTACATTTATCAACATTGAATTTCATCTGTCATTTTGTTGCCCAGTCTCAGTTTTGTGAGATCCCTTTTTAACACGGTCAGCTTTGTACTTAACTCTCGAGTAGTTTTGTATCCTCTGCAAATTTTGCCACCTCACTATTTACCTCTGCTTACTATTACAAGATCTCTCTGAAGACAGAAAGTGAAGTTTGTTTTTTTTCCAAGGGTTAATGTGAAAAATAAAACTTAATATTCATATTTCAGTGCCACAACTTTTCCATTTAATATTTCTATCTAAAAATCTCTACTGTATGTTATCAGTCCTAGGCCTGGATTTCCCCTTGTCTTGTGTGTCACTGTAACAAGTACCACACATCAGTTTACTTTATACACAGCATTTTCAGTGTTCACTTTCCAAGATTAAGCTTGATGAAACCTAGTAAAACCGCACTTACCTGCCATTGCCTCATGTTCCACTGGAAAGTAAGACAATGTGAATTAATCCTGAGTCACAAAAGTTAATGTGCAATAGTCAAGATACAAGTAATATCCCCCTCACTGGTGTTATGAGTGTTTTTGAGAGGTTTTTTTTTTCCTTAAGATGCTAAGCGGAGCACAGCACAGGGGCTGGCTGCTTGTGGGGAAAGTGACCCAACTTCTCTTGTCCCTGTTGTTACATGTAATATTTTACACACATGAGATACTGTACAGAGAAATCTGGACCACAGATCAGGGCTTCCTGGCTCCATGAGATAGCTCTATATCCCGCCCCCCCCTCCTTCCTGTGACAGGTGGGCAGGGGGTTACAGGTCCCCCATCACTTGCCACTAGGGGTTTCTCACATCATTTGAAGCAGCTGGCAGTGCAGGTCAGAGACAGAATCCCAGGGTAGGTGGGCCCTGATCTGATTTGCACTGGCCACTTCTGTATTCTTAAGAACACATGTTTTTAGGGCTTAGTTCAGCAAAGAAATTAAGCAGATTCTTAAGTACTTTGCTTAATTGGGACATTTAGTAAATATACATTTAAGGGACTATTCATCACAGATAACTATCCCTGAATAAAAACTGTTTGCTTGAAGTTAAGGGTTTTTTGAAAATTACCTATAAATTGTTATATATGGCAAATAAAGTTAACAAGTAAAAAGGTGTTTTTCAAACAGGAATTTGCCAGGCGTCCAGATTTCTGAGACAGCTTTTAAAATCTCAGCCTCATTGTCTGAAAGGCTGGAAATTCATAACGCCATTCCCAGCACCAGCCTTCTCCCAGCCACTGTCAGTAAAATTTTTAAAACCACCTAAGTGACTGAGGCATCCAAGTTCTGCTGAAAGTCATTGGGACTTTAGCTCCTAAAGCACTGCAGACTTTTGAAAGTATTTACACTCTGGACATATTGAGTAAGGGGCAAAGATGGAGAATGTCTTTGCACAGAGAACAAACCAATCTCAATTTCAGTTCATAGTGAGATCCCTTAATAGCTGCCTGGAAGATCCAAGAAATTCATTGCAAAGTTTGAGATTTTTCCATCTCTTCCCCATCCCTCCCCCTTAAAATGTAATGAAGAAATGTTACCTTTCTCTGAAATATGTTTTCTAGAAATAAATAACAAGAGAGACATAAAGTGACATAGTTGACTTAAGTGATGGCAAACTTACAGCAGTATTTTTTTCCCTACGGATCATTGTACGCACAGACACTCGCTTTCTATCTGTTCCCCTTGTCTATATTATACTGAGGCCATAGGGCTGGATCCACAAGGGGTCTTAGGTATTGTGATGCTGAGCATCACAGAGTCTAACTTTTAGTTGTCCAGAAAAATCATAGGGAAAACAATGAGATTCACAGAGCCTGAGCTAGGGGCCTTGGCTTGTGACAGAGACATGCCCAAGCAAGCGTATTACAAGCTCATCAAAGAGAGGGTCATTTGTGGTCTCTGCCAAAAGCAAAGACCTAGCTGATTCTCATAGTTATTGTGAGATGTCTGTACAAGGGAAAAATAGTTTTGTAACATGTAGAATATTATGTTCCCCAAAACTACTGAAGGTAAAACAGCTCACCTGAGGCTGGGTGAGTCTCAGAACTCACTCATTTAGCAGTGAGGACACTGACATCCAGGGCCGGTGCAAGGATATTTTGCGCCCTTGGCGAAACTTCCACCTTGCGCCCCCCTTGCGGCAGCTCCCCCCCTCCACCCTGAGGCGCCCCACTTGCGGCAGCTCCCCACCCTCTGCCCTGAGGCACTGCCCCCGCCCCAGCTCACCCCTGCTCCGTGCACGAGCACCCTGAGCATGCCATGGCCGCTTCACTTCTCCCGCCTCCCAGGCCTGCGGCACCAATCAGCTTAGGCGCCACAAGCCTTGGAGGCAGGAGAAGTGAAGCAGCCATGCCGTGCTCGGGGAGGAGGTGGGGCAGGGGTGAGCTGGGGCGGAGAGTTCGCTTGTGTGCTCCCACCCCCCTTACTTGCTGCAGGTGGCCCTCCCCGCGCTCCCCTGCCCCAGCTCCTTCCGCCTAAATGCCGGTGGCGACCAGGGGGCCGAAGATCCGGCCACCATGGCCGCTGCCGAAGAAAATGGCGCCCCCCAAATGCTGGTGCCCTAGGCGACCGCTTAGGTTGCCTAAATGGTTGCACCGGCCCTGCTGACATCCCTGGACCCAGGCCATCCCTATGTTTACACCCTGGGGCAGATGCGGGCATGAGCATTTACAAAGACAAACGGACCCCAAGAGAAGACTCTGACTGGGGACCATCAGAGTTGAGCTGAAGTTAATGAAACACCCTGAGTATGAAAAGACAATAGTTTAGGATTGTATAAGAGGAGAAGAAAGCGCACAAGATATTCCCCATTATGGAAGAGAGACTCTGCTAGCAGGAGTGTCTCATGAAAGGTGGATCCAGACTCTTTGGATTGGATAAGTGCTGTTTGGATCGACCACTGAGTGAAACATACTCACTGTTGTTGGACAGGAAAGTACTTTAAGACGTACAGGGTATAAGAGTGCATTTTATATTTTGCTTTTACCTGTCACCTTATGTTTGAAAATCATAAGAGGGGGAAGGATAGCTCAGGGGTTTGCACATTGGCCTGCTAAATCCACAACTGTGAGTTCAATCCATAAGGGGGCCATTTAGGGATCTGGGGCAAAAAATCTGTTAGGGACAGTACTTGGTCCTGCTGGGAAGGCAGGGGAATAAACTCACTGACCTTTCAACATCCTTCCAGTTTTATGAGAGAGGTATATCTCCATATTATAATCCTTTTGCTTGCTTTTATTTGAATCTTTATCTCAAGATCTGTAAAATAAATGTGTTTGGTTTTACTCTAAGTGCCTTGTGTTAACAAGTGTTGAACTGAGGTGAAGCCAGTGAACTGGGGTGCCCTGCTTCCACGGAGCCAGTGGACTGGTGCATTGCAGGTGTCCAGAAGACAAGGGACTGGGCAATTCAGTGTATCAAATTGGGGTGTGTAAGTTGCTAGTCTGCAGAGAGAGAGAGAGAGAGGGTGGGGCTTGCGGAGCCCAGAGCGGAGTGCCGGTGTTGCCAGAAGCTGTGGGAGCGTTTCCTCTGGTGGGCACAGACAAGGCTCCCACTGTAAGCAGGTGGTCATCATTGACCCCAGACACCTTGGGTAACCCCAAAGGTGTGTCAAGGCTCCCTATACTGAATGGCAAGAGATGGCCCATTCGAATGGGATCCACAAAAGCCAGCACACAAGGTAGGCAGCTGCCAAAGACAGCCAATGGGAGATGCCAATAACGGGGGCATTTGCCTTTCTCAGGGGTTTGGTGCCTTGGGCTGGAGGGAGAAGCCCTCACTGCTGGTGACCCAAAGCTGGGAACCCCTCTCCTGCAGTCAGGTGGCTTAGGTGCCTACGTTGTTCCATGCAAGACAGTATGGCATTGTAACCGGGTCCTTTCCTGGCCTGCCTCCCTGGTGCTCTGGGCTCCTTTAATAAAGCTCTGTCAGGCTTCTCCTTTGCAGCACCCGTGGTTTATTTACAGAATAGTTCCCACCACCAGCAATACTACATACAAACTTTACAGGCTTTTCTCCTCTTTACAGGGTTTCTCCCTTCTCTCTGGAGACTAACCCTTCCCTGGCCATCCCCCCTTGCACTGGCTGCCAGCCAGGCTTTATAGCTCCTTCCTGAGCAGGCCCACAGGTGCAGCCAGTTCCTGAGGCCAGGCACCAGCCTTTTCCCCAGCCCAATCTATTTCCTCTGATTGAGGCTGGCTGAGCAGGGGCTGGTTAGGTGCTTCTGCAGCAGCACCCTGCTACATACCTCCCCCCTTAAGCCGGTGCCAGGCCTGGCCTCCCTCGGCCTCGCCTTCCACGGCCCGGGACCTTACCCGGCTGTTGCAGCCCCTGCCCAGTCGGGGGGTTCCCTGTACCAACCCTTTGGGTTGTTTGTACTCCCCAGCCACAAAAGGCACATTCGGTCGGGGGTGAGGCACCCCACCGGTCCACACTGACCCAGAGGTCCTCACACCAGTTGCATGGCTGGGCTGGCCGCGCCAGAGGCTCCCCTTTCTTTTCCAGCGGGGTTGCTAGCTCAGAGCCTACTGCCCTGAGTCGGCCCCCTGCCTCTGGTTCAGGTCCTCTGCCCCTGTAGTGTTGGGCCTCCCCCTGCTGGGCGCCTTCTATCTCCCCCGAGGGCTTCCTCCTCCAGGTGGTCTTGCCCGCGGAGCTCTCTGGGCTCCTCAGATATACTCTCATATTTATCGTCCTGGCTTGGTTGTCTAGGCTGTTCTAGGTTTACCCCGGGAGGTTGTGGGGCCTTTTCTTGCTCCCGATTCACCTCCGCCGGGGCCTTGCTCTCCCTTTCCAGGGTTCCTTTTCTCCTCCCGTTTCTTGGTTGCTCCCCCCCGGCCGCCTTTCCCTTCAGGGGAAAGCGCCAGTCCTGCCCTAGGACCACGGGGTACGCTAACCCTTCGATTACCCCCACCCGCTTCCAGGTAAACCACCCATTGACCTCCAGGGGTACCTGGGCCACGGGACAACACTTCCTATCCCCATGGATGCAGTCCACCCACATCCGCCCCCCAGGGATAAGCCAGTGCGGCTTCACTACGCGCCGCTGTACAAAGGAGCGGGCGGAGGCCGTGTCCACCAGACCCCTCTGGGTCCTTTTTCCTACCCGCACTGGGATGGTGGCCAACCCATGCCTCTTTTCCCCTGCCCCAGTCCTAGTCCATCCGCAAAAGTCTGCTGCTCCGCACTCCATCACCGGGCAGTCCCGACTTTTGTGTCCTGGCTGACCACATCGCCAGCATACGAACTGCCCCAGGCGGCTAGGGGTCCCCTTGGGCTCCTCCCGTCGCCGGTCCGGCGGCTTCGCCCCGCTATGCTCCCGGGATTCTCTGCTCCCCTCTGGGCCTCGCAAGACTCGGTGCTCCCTTACGGGGAAATCAGCCTCAGCGTACTCCTCGGTTCTTTGTACTGCCGCTTCCAGAGTGGCTGGCTGATGTCGCCGCACCCACACCCATACGCTGTCAGGAAGGCCCTGCAGGAACTGTTCCAGGACCACTTGGTCCACTATCTGGCCCACGGTGTGGGCATCGGGCCTCAACCACCGGGTTGCCCAGTCCATTAGCTTTTGGGCATAGGCCCGGGGTCGCACACGCCCTGTCCATCAGGCTGCCCGAAGCTTCTGCCGGTACTTCTCTGCGGACAACCCGAGGCGATCCAAGATTGCCGCCTTCACCGCTTCATAATCCCGGGCTTGGGTCTCAGGCAGGGCCATATATGCAGCCTGCGCCTCCCCGGTGAGATAAGGTCCGAGCCGGAGGGCCCAGGTGGTCCGTTCCCAACCGGCTCCCAGGGCCACCCGCTCAAAGGTGCCCAAAAAGGCATCGGGGTCGTCGGCAGGGGCCATCTTACACAGGCCAAGGCCTGGAGTCCGGGCCCCATCCCCCACCACAGCAGGACTCACCAGACGCTGCAGGAGCTGCTGCTGTACCGCCGACTGCTCCTTGATGAAATCCTGGAGGGCTTTTTGTTGCTCAGCTTGCCAGGCGAGGAGGGCCTGCCGCTCCACCTGGTGGGACTCCTTGAAAGACTGCAGTGTCTTCCCCAGTTCAGACTGCTGCTCTGCGAGCCATTGCAGGGTGCCTTCCATACTCAGGCTGCCACACTGTGTCTATGGCTTGGATAACAAAGTTCCCGGACAAGCCCCCACGTGTAACCGGGTCCTTTCCTGGCCTGCCTCCCTGGTGCTCTGGGCTCCTTTAATAAAGCTCTGTCAGGTTTCTCTTTTGCAGCACCCGTGGTTTATTTCTAGAATAGTTCCCACCACCAGCAATACTATATACAAACTTTACAGGCTTTTCTCCTCTTTACAGGGTTTCTCCCTTCTCTCTGGAGACTAACCCTTCCCTGGCCATCCCCCCCTTGCACTGGCTGCCAGCCAGGCTTTATAGCTCCTTCCTGAGCAGGCCCACAGGTGCAGCCAGTTCCTGAGGCCAGGCACCAGCCTTTTCCCCAGCCCAATCTATTTCCTCTGATTGAGGCTGGCTGAGCAGGGGCTGGTTAGGTGCTTCTGCAGCAGCACCCTGCTACAGGCACATGCCTTTAGGCTTGTCTATACTTCCAGCTAAGCGCTGATTTAGTGGGTCTGGTGATGACCTGCAAAATCGATGGCAGAGTGCTTTCCCGTCTATACTCTACCTCCGTGAGATGCAGAAGGTAAGTCAGCGGGGAGGGTATCTCCCGTTGACACAGCCTGGTGTAGACACCGCTGTAAGTTAACTGAAGTTACGTCAACTTCAGTTACAATAACTTACGTAACTGAAGTACCGTAACTTAGGTCGACTTCCCGCTGCTCAGTACTAAAGGTGTAACTCCACACAAAATGGTCAGGGGGAGAGAGGATTATAGTGATTCCCATTTAATAGTTAATTAAGTTTAACAACTTCAGCAAAGGGGATGGGGGGAGCCCCATGTCAGAATATCCCATTGCCTAGTGGCTAAGGCACTCATCCAAGAGGTGGCAGATCCCTGTCCAAATCCCTTCCCATCAGGCAGAGGCAGGACTTGACCCAAAGTCTCCCACAACCCTGGTGGGTCCCCTAACTGTTGGGTTAAAGATTATAAGGGAGGTCCTCCTCTACTCCCACCACTACCATATCAGGCCCCATAGGTGAGAGAGAGACTCCTCCACCCATCTTCCCCTGGTTTGTGGATCATGCTGAGATTCAGGTGGGAGGTAGGTGCTCAGATGCCTAGACTGAGACAGCAGCATGCATGCCCAGAGACAGAAACTTAGACAACAGGAGAACTTTTAGAGCTCGGGTTTATGCCCTGAGTGAGTTTAGATGCCTACAGGATTAGGCGTCAGCCAAGTGGGGTTTTGTGGATCACAGACACTGACCTTTCTGTTTCGCCAGTTCAGATTGCAGTCTCTCAAGGGGGAGGAAAGGGGGATATGTGAGATTTCACCCTGCCGTATTTATGATGGTGACACTCCCCCCCCTCGCCCCAGCTAATGTAACTGGCCCAGACACTCACCATTCTCACGCTCCATTTCAGTTAGCAGAATCCCTAGAGGGATAAAAGGGCAGAGGTGATATTTAAGTTCTACGGCCAGAAGGGACCATTGTGATCATCTGCTCTGACCTCCTGCATAACACAGGCCAGAGAACGTCCCCAAAATAATTCTGACGGCCGCTCTTACAGAAAAAACATCCAGTCTTGATTTATAAACTACCAATTATGGAAAATCCACCCCAAACAACCCTTGGTAAATCATTCCAATACTTAGGGCAGGTCTATACTCACCGCGCGGGTCGACGCGGAGAGTTCGACTTCTCGGAGTTCGAACTATCGCGTCTGATCTAGACGCGATAGTTCGAACTCCGGAAGCGCTGCGGTCGACTCCGGAACTCCACCACTGCAAACGGCGGTGGCGGAGTCGACCTGGGAGCCGCGGAGTTCGGTCCCGCGGCGTCTGGACGGGTGAGTAGCCCGAACTAAGGTACTTCGACTTCAGCTATGCTATTCGCGTAGCTGAAGTCGCGTACCTTAGTTCGACCCCCGCCCCCCGTAGAGTAGACCAGGCCTCAGTTAATACAGGTGAGATTTCGCCCTGCTCTGTCTGAGATGACCCTACTCTCAGGTAATGTAGTGGGTCCAGACACTTACCCTTCTGATTCTTCATATGAGTTTGCAGGGTCTCTAGGGGGAGGGGGAAAAAAAAGAGGTGAGATTTCACCTTGATGTGTTTATGGTGCAGTTCCTGCTATTCATGTAATTTTATGCAAGAGAGGCAGGCAGTCAAACAGGACCCACAGACAGATCTGTCTTGATGTTCCTTCACTCAGCATCCCTACTGCCCGGGCCCCGCTGACTAGCATTTCTAGGGATTGCTCTGCGTGTCTCCCCGAGGGGCCATCCTCACTGCCCAGACCCCGTCACACTCCTATCAGATCTGGCTGCTGTGGGAGTGGGGTAGAGAAGGTCTCTGTCCCCTCTGTGCCCATCCCCTGAACGGCCACAGCTCCCCCCACCTCCTGACTGTGGGGCCGGGTCAGGAAGTGAGCAAAGGTAATGGGGCATTGACCTGGGCTAGATAAGGGATGGGATCTGGTTGGCTCCATCCAAGCCCAGCTCCTGGCCTTGTGGCTGGCGCCTGCCCCCTGGTCCTAGTGATACCTGGGAAACAGCTCCCCGTAGGGCTGGGGCAGATGGTGGGTGCCTAGCTCAGAAAGGGGTGGAGGTGCCTTTGTCTAGCTGAGCCAATAAGTTACATGCAAATGAGCATCAGCCCCTAAGATCAGCTCTTTCCCACTCGAAGTTCACCCATTTGGACTGTCAGCCCCAGGATCCAAACACAGCTGGAAATGAGAGAACCGTGTGAGGTGAGACACTTCTCTGTTAGCAGCTTCCCCCCTCCTCCATCTCTATTGTGTGAGGCATTCAGAGGGGACCAGTGTTGTTACTGGAGGCTCCTCGACTAAGCCCCACCCTTCAGCTCAGTCCACCACAAGAATTCTTGCAAAGCTGCAGAAACACTCCAGGAACTAGAGAGACAGCCTGGAATTCTGTTCTCTAACCCTAAGGCAATTATATGTCTACGGCTCCCTGGAGAGAAAAAAATCAGCTTGTTCCACGCTGTGTTCCAGTCATTTACCAGACTAGCAGGGTGGGATGAATGAAGAGATGCTGAGAACAGAAAAAAAAAATGACCAGGTACGAAATTTCTCATTCTGCTGCACAGCTTCTCTCCCCATTCATCACTAATGGGAAGTACGCAATCACAGGAGGTGGGGCTGAGGGAGTATAAAACACAAATGTAATATTATTGCAGTAGAATAATTGGCAGAAATGGAATCTCCCCCCACCCCCCAGCAAAGGCTGTTTCATTTAAGGAATTATGTGGGAACCAATACAGTAACACCTTCCTATCAAAGGCAGGGGCGGCTCCAGGCCCCAGCATGCCTAGCGCGTGCTCGGGGCGGCACGCCGCGGGGGGCGCTCTGCCGGTCGCCGGGAGGGCGGCAGGCGGCTCCGGTGGACCTCCCGCAGGCATCCCTGTGGAGGGTCTGCTGGTCCCGCGGCTTCGGTGGAGCATCCGCAGGCATGCCTGCGGGAGGTCCACCGGAGCCACGGGACCAGCGGACCCTCCGCAGGCACATCTGCAGAGGTCCACTGGAGCCGCGGGACCGGCGACCGGCAGAGTACCCCCCACAGCGTGCCGCCGTGCTTGGGGCAGCGAAATTGCTAGAGCCGCCCCTGATCAAAGGATGCTTCTGCAGAAGAACAGAAACCTGCTTTGCAAATCTTCCTCAGATGATGCTCAGTCGCTTCTTGTAATACCTCTAGAGACCTTGTAGAGGGAGCTTTGATTCCTTCTGCGAATGGGTTCCCAGATGCCAAAAGGTGCAAACTTTTAAACATCTTGCTGCAGGAACTTTGAGGCTGCAAGGTCCTGGGATTTTGGATGGCATGCAATGAACTATGACTAATGGCTAAAATGAAGTGATGGGGAAACTGTTTCCAAGGAACAATGGGAGAAAAACTTCGCCTGGGCAGAAAGTTTTCGTCACGAAAACAGGAGTGTGGCTCTTGTACGGCTGGAGGCACTAACTACAAAAGCTGCCTGTCTGAGGTAATGGCAGCTAGAAAAGCTAGCCCCAGGCTTGTCTCATCTGGCCAGTATGAGGAATCTTAACACCTGATGATACTCAGCTGGGGAGTCCAATATGTCTGCCTACACATCCCCCAATGAGGCTGTTACCCACTTTTCTGTGGTGCTAGGACCCCTATAATCACCCTGGAAGAACACTAGTGTAGCTGAGATTACTAGAACATTGTGGTCTTTCGTATTTGTAATGTGGCAGCATCCCGAGATGAGGCCCCCATTGTACTGGGCATAGGCGGCAGGTTTGTATAATTTTTGGTGGGGCCCAGAATGGGTGTAATCTCCCTCTCCCCCCCCCCCCCGCCCTGTAAGATGATATATATATTTTATTAAATAGTGTAAAAATGGATTGGAAGCCATAAGCGTTTAAGTTTCTTTTTATTGCATAATATCACTATAATAAAAAATTATTTAACTAAGAATATCAGTAATTAATACTCTTTTGAATATGGAAACGACCATACACTGTTTATTCAATAATCCTCAAAACAAATACTTTCTAAAATTGCAACAAATATAGCCCCTTCTTTTGTGATGTGCTTTAGGAGGCAGCAAACACTTTTTGTCGTTGTTTGGTTCTTGAAATGAAGTCATCCAGGAGACTTGCAATGTCCAATTCAGAGGTAAAGTTTTTATGAACGTGCAGAAATGTCAAGTGATTTAGACGTTCTTGGCTCATTGTTGTTCGCAAATAATTTTTCAGTCGGCGCAAGCAACTGAATGATCGCTCAGCGGTGCAGGTTGTAGTCGGAATTGTGTAGAATAATTTCAGGAGAATTGTAACTTCTGACAACAGGTCACTTAAGCCTTCATTTTGTTTTAGAAATTGCTTCACTTCACTCACTGAAGTGAGCTGGCAATTTCTCAATCTGCAAATATCACTCAACATTTCTAAATGAAGAAATAGTTTCTCCATGTTGATGTCACCATGGAATGCTTCACTTATTTGGACAATGTCCTGTTTTGAGCCATTTGCTGCCTCAGTTATAAGCTTCTCCAATTTTACTGCGAATGTAAAGCTTTCTGTTGAAAACCTCTGTTCAATTGCAACTTTGCAAGCATCAATGATCTCAACATATTTTTTATGAAAATAATCTTTAGGGTCACTGAAGGTGTGAGGAAGGCTTCCATGGTCGAGCCATCTTGGAGGTTTGCGTTTTCTTGGGAGTGTAGGCTCATCTAAATAAAGATTTCTTGCCTTCTCTACCGTTGTTTCCCAAAAGCGATTGTATGATGAGTCAGTACGCATCCCACTCAACACCTCTTGCAATAGGCCAACTTTCTTCATAACGCTTGTCAATGACACATTTGGGCTTTGAATTTGTGCATTAGCTTCTTCTACCGGACCCATGGCTTTCACAAGAACTGTTAGTATAAAGTATGTTGAAAAAGATTGAAGTTGCTTTGAGAATCCACTACATTTTAAGCCAAATTCATCAGAAGAGTAACTAAGTTCATCTAGGCAGTTCATCATGGCCTTGTAGTTTTGGAGCAGTGATTTAATGCTACTAATCCTTAGTGTCCATCTTGTTGGGCACAATAAAGAAGGTTCTCCTTCACTCTGAAACTCTCTGAATGCTGCCATACGTTTTGGTGACTCCCTGAAGGCATTGATGAGATCTTTCACCATAAAAAACATATAACGACACTCTTGAATATTATGCAGGGCATCCTGCGTGGCAAGGTTAAGAGAATGTGCAGCACAATGCACAAATTCTGCTCTCGGCTCTCGTTCCTTCACTCTGGCTTGGACCCCAGTAAATTTGCCAGACACATTACTGGCTCCGTCGTAACACTGCCCCCGGCAATCAGAAAAGGGCAAATCACACCTGAGAAGTGTATCTTCCACAATTTTGAAAAGAGAAGCAGCATCCATTGTGTCAGTTTGGTAAAACCCAATAAACTCCTCATAAATCTCCCAGTCTTCACTAGAAAAGAACCTTAAAGAAAAACTTACTTGTTCTTTTCTTGACAAATCGGTAGTCTCATCCATTACAATGGCATAAAACTTAGAAGCCTTTATCTTTTGCACAATTTTTCTTAGCGCCATCATTGCCATCATTTCAATTATTTCATTAATAACCTCATGTGATATCCACTTGTATTTTGTGCGATTGAGCCACTGTCTCAGTTCCTCAGAATCTGTACTGCGTAGCAACAAGAGCTGCATCAAATTTGAATCACTGTCATTATGTCCACGTAGTGCTATTCCTTGTTGAGCTAGGTACTGAACACTGGTAAAAATGTTGTGCAGTGCAATCCTAGCTGACTGCGATTCTTTTCTGTAACTGGCTGACACTAGTGCAGAAACATTTACCTGTGATTGCAGAGCAGCATATTTCATTACTGCTTCCTTGTGACAGGAGGATTTTTCGTGTGATGTAAAACCACGCAATGCATGTTTCCAATTTTGAAATCCAGATGAAATAAATGTTGGTTCAGCCTTCGTAGAAAATATTAAGATCTTCTTTTCAGAACAGTTTTTGCAGACTGAGCAAAAAGCTCTGTTTAATTTGATATTGTACTCCAACCACTTAAATCTTGATAGCCAAGATTGCTGAAAACTCCTTTTCTTATCATCTTGTGGATTTGCCACTTCTTTCTTTTGTATAACTTCAGTTTCAAAGCTGGGTGTTGAACTCAGGCCATCACTTGATGAATTACCCTTTTCTTCTTTTTCTCTGGGTAACTTTATTAAGAATTTATCCATTGTTGATCATTAATGGTCCTACAAATCAAGAATTTGTTGTTGGGATAAAATGAAGCTACAACACGTCGGTGCCACAAGATTACAAGGGTCAATTAAAAGTGGAAAGTCAGAAGCAGCACTTGCCTGCTTCAATATATTATACTTTGTTGTACCTGTTGTGATGAAGTGGGAATGTTCTTAATGTTTTCTCTGAATACTGTGTGAGTGCCTCAGTTTCCCCCGCAAGGTGCCAACTGAAGGTGTTGGGATAAAGAAATCAGGTGGCCTCCTGGTCTGGAAGAGACACAAAGGCCAGAGGAGGGGCTAGAGGGACTGTCAGTTTGGAGCTGGCTGGGGAAAGAGAGAGGCACCCAGAACTTGGGCTGGGTTCTGACTGAGGGGTCCTGTTTTCTGTACCTACAAGCTCTGTTTTAGACTGTGTTCCTGTCATCTAATAAGCCTCCTGTATTACCAACTGACTGAGAGTCACGTCTGACTGTGGAGTTGGGGTGCAGGACCCTCTAGCTTACCTAGGAGCCCCACCTGTGCGGACAGCGCATGCTGAATGCTCCGAGGTCAGACCCAGGAAGGTGCAAGCTTCTTGCCCTGGAGACAGTATGCTCAGAGAGAGGAGGCTCCCCCAGAGTCCTGACTGTCTTTGTATGGAGTAGTTCTAGAGCAGGGGTCACCAACCTTTCAGCAGTGGTGTGCTGAGTTTTCATGCATACGCTTTAATTTAAGGTTTCATGTGCCAGTAATCATAGATTATTAGGGTTCGAAGGGATCTCAGGAGGTTATCTAGTCCAATCCCCTGCTTATGGCAGGACCAATCCCCCAATGGCCCCCTCAAGGATTGAACTCACAACCCTCCGTTTAGCAGGCTAATGATCAAACCACTAAACTACGACCCCAACCCTCCCCCCAATACATTTGACTGTTTTTAGAAGGTCTCTCTATAAGTCTATAATATATAACAACTACTGTTGTATGTAAAGTAAACAAGGCTTTCAAAATGTTTCAGAAGCTATATTTAAAATTAAATTAAAATGCAGATCTTATTAGTTTACTGTGATCCTTGCCTTTGCTTTTCCTTGTTGAGTTTTCCAATGTCTGGTGGCACCTATTTAGATACTTTAAGTTGCACACAGGCTTCTGAGTTATAATTTGATAACTGGCTGGCAGGAGGTCAGAGGCTGGAACCCCAGATTGGCAGCTGCGGTGAGTGGAGTTGGTGGCTGGTAGGGCTGAGCAGGGCAGGGGGCCTGCGCTGAAACTCCAACTGGAAGCAAGGTGAGTGGGGTTGCGGGAACTCTGGCTAGTAAGGGCCAGCAGAGGGAACCCCAGAACGAGGTTGGGCTGAGCAGCTCAGCCTGCACCACATGCCATGAAAAATCAGCTTGCGGCCAACCCCTGTTCTAGAGCATCCCAGCATCCTCTTCTACACCATGCGCTTCCCGAAAGTCTGCACAGGGCACTGACTCTCCCTCCTCTCTGGCCTTTGTCTTTTTTTCCAGGCATTAGGAGGCCACCTGATCTCTTTGTTCTCCAACACCTTCAGTTGGCACCTTGCAGGAGAGTGGCCCAGGCCATCAGTTGCCTGGAGGCAGGGTTGCAGCCCTTCTCTGTGCAGACACCATCACACTGGCCCTCTAGGGCTTTACAACAATCACACCCCTTTATCCCACCATCTAGAGCCTTAAGAAATACATTGGGGAAACTGAGGCACACAGACAGTATTCAGAGAAAACACCTGTATACGACCAGTTACATACTTTGAAGGGTGTAAAATAATCAAATATTGTGCTAAATACAATGATACTCCAAACAGCTTCAGTTGGCACCTTGCAGGAGAGTGGCCCAGGCCATCAGTTGCCTGGAGACAGGGTGTTGGCCATTCTCTGTGCAGACAGCATCACACTGGCCCTCTAGGGCTTTACAACAATCACACCCCGTTATCCCACCATCTAGAGCCTTAAGAAATACATTGGGGAAACTGAGGCACACAGACAGTATTCAGAGAAAACACCTGTATACGACCAGTTACATACTTTGAAGGGTGTAAAATAATCAAATATTGTGCTAAATACAATGATACTCCAAACAGCTTCAGTTGGCACCTTGCAGGAGAGTGGCCCAGGCCATCAGTTGCCTGGAGACAGGGTGTTGGCCATTCTCTGTGCAGACAGCATCACACTGGCCCTCTAGGGCTTTACAACAATCATACCCCCTTATCCCACCATCTAGAGCCTTAAGAAATGCATTGGGGAAACTGAGGCACACAGACAGTATTCAGAGAAAACACCTGTATACGACCAGTTACATACTTTGAAGGGTGTAAAATAATCAAATATTGTGCTAAATACAATGATACTCCAAACTGACCACCAAATTTAAGTTGCATGTTTTTCCCCTCAGGTGAGGGTTCTGGGGTGGGGCTGGGGATGAGGGGTTCACAGTGCAGGAGCGTGCTCGGTGCTGGGGGTGCAGGCTTTGGGGTGAGGCAGGGCTGAGGATGAGGAACTTGGGGTGCAGACAGGCTGCCCCAGGGCTAGGGCCAGAGAGGACTCCCCATCACCACCACTGGCAGCAGCAAGCTCCAGGGGAGGGACCCCTCCTCTCCCCCCTGCCCCCCACAGCACACTCACTCTGCACCACAGTCACTGCATATGTTCCTTCCTAGGGCCCCTCAGGTCCAGAAAGCCCACTCACCTCCCCTGTGATGGGTACTAGGGGGTGGGGGTTGCCATCACAGGTAGCCTTCCATGTTGCTGCCCCTCACCATAACTTCACTGTGGATGGGGCTGCCCCTTGCCCAGCATGGGGCAGAAGTGGGGTCTGCATGGTGGTGGCTATGGGGCAGGGGAGCAGGGTGTCATAAAATTCACCCAAGCCCCAGCTGCTCAGGTAGGTCTATGAATCCCCCTCCCCCATCTGCCCTGTGGTGGGTGGATGCTGGAGGGGAGGGGCACTGCCTTCACATATGGCTTCCTGCCTCCCTGACCCCTGCTGCAGCCTGCAGCCCCTCACTGTAGCTTCAGTGGGGAGGGGGACGAACGGTGGGAGGGGATGGCATGGGGCTGCCCCTTCCCCAGCATTGGGCAGGAGTGGGGGCTGGGGGGGGAATCATAGGGTCAAACACTCATGGAAGCCCAGGACCTGCTCAGGTGGGTGAGGTCAGTCTCCGAGTCCTGGCCGGAAGTGCCCTTTGCATCTCCTCCAGGTAGGGGGAGGGGAGGGCTGCCAAGCATGGCACAGCCCCCTCCCCTCCCCCGGCCACTCCGGCCAGTGCTCCAGCAAGCAACAGCAGCCGGCAGCAGCAGAGGCAACAGGCAAGGCAAGGGAGAGAGACATGCCTGCGTTTAAGCCTCCAGCCTCCGGGGTGGGGTAGAGGAGAGGGCTGCCACCAGCACGGCGGGCCCCCCTCCCTCTCCCCCTCCCTCGGAGATGGTACAGTCGAGACACACAGACGCAGCTGCCTGCGTTCAAGCAGTTAAGCTCTCTGGGGCCGGGCGGGGCGGGGAGGGGAGGGGGGAAGCTCTCCAGCCCTGGCGGCGGCGGCGGCGGCGAACATTGGTGGGGCAGAGCCCCTGCTTGGGATTTATTCATGGGGCTAAAGCCCCAGAGCCCCATGTAAGTCAGCGCCTATGGTACTGGGCACATCACAGAGACAGAACATGCCGCAGAGAGCATTCTCTTCCCCCCTCACTTCTGAAATGTGACACAATGAGATCAGTGAGTGAAATTCCCTAGTTGAGTTCTGTCTGGCGACTCCCTGCAGACGTGCACCTCTCCTCCGATGCCCATGCTGTTACCTGTAGGTCATCCAAGTCCATATGAAGATGGACTTCCTGCCTCAAGGTGCAATGGAGATTCCTTGAATGTCTATCAAGTCCAAAGGACCTTCTGAGCCAATGGAGGACTAGGAGAAAGACTTCAGCTTTTTCTTTACCCTACTGCCATTGCCTACAAGAGAATCTTTGCTCGCTGGTTATTCTGGAGTTCTTGCACCTTCCTTTTGAAGCAGCTGATGCTTGCCACAGTCAGAGACAGGACCCTGGCTTGGATAGACCCCTGGTCTGATTCCATATGGTCATGCCATTGTTTCTGGCCAGACACCACTGACAGAGCTAATGACGTGAACTAAATGCATGTGCACGCTGAGACTTTGGCCATGTGGAATCAGACCAGAGTGGCTTCAGCATGCTGCTTGTACTTACCTTTCCACTAGGGCCATACAAAGGTGTTCCAGGAACGCTGCCTAATTTTGCATTGGACCCAGTGTGTGGTTCCATGTCATCAGAAAGAAGTCCTGGAGACACATTTTCAGAAATCCCACTTGGGATGACACTGATGCATGCACCAGCAATCCTCGCAGCTGGAGATAATTGGCTGTGGATGACGACTGCCCAGGAATGGCTGATGCAAATCTTTCCCAAGCGCACTGCAGTCTCCCTTCTTGTTCCTTTACCTTTTGCTCTGCGTTGTGTCCAGATGCAGCAGATGGCCAGGACAATGACAAGAGCCAGGATCACTACCAGAGCCACCACCCAGGGAGAGACCCGTGGAAAAAAAGAGATCTGCAGGAGAAATACTGATTTAGGAACAAACACATGTAGAATGAAGACAGGACATTGAGAAAATGGTGACACTGTGACTGGTTAAAAGAATCTCACAGTGAAACACAACGTGAAATGTGGCTTCTTTGAGTTTTATTATTAAGCCAATGAAATTCCGAGTGCTAATCTGGTTACCAAACATGGGTAATTAATAAGAATGGGGATATTAGTGGTAGGCACGGGGCATGGCAGAGCTCCACTACACCCATCTGCCACTGGTGTAACTTAGAGCAGCCCCTAGGCTTCTCTACCAGATGTCAGGGCTGCAACCAGTGCAGACTGGCCCTCGAGATCAGAATGCTGTAACCAGTTACTGATGCTCCACGTTCTCCTGTGCTCAGGGAAGCTCAACCACACAGGGATTTTAATAACAACAAAACCTGAGTCTGAGGACGGGTTTACATTGCAGTGCAGACATACAGTGTGTTCCTTGCTCACTGGGGGCAGGGGTTTCCTACAGAATCTAGAATCACTAGGGGGTGATTAATACAATATTCCGCAACAGTGGCTATGCAAATTTCCCAGTCCTTGAAGCTTGACCTTCTGGGGTATAGGAGGAGGGACGGGTTTTACCTGTTTCCAGGAAGTTGGGGGGACAAAGTGAGACTTTTGGAATAAAAGGCAGTTAAAACAGACTCAAGGGTCAGGGCTTTCTTCCTGGGTGAGCAAATGGACAGCACCTTCTTTACACTGGTGCTGGAGCCTGAGCAGGGGAATCACAGTGAGGTGCAGAGGGGACTGCACGTCTAAGCCCCCAGTCTGGAAGGAGAGAGATGCAGGTATCTGCCTACGAGAGATGACAGCTGGGAGCTGGAAACCTTAACTGGATGCCCTCAAGGAAGACCAGGAAGGGAGTCAAAGGTGACTCTGTGAAACTGATGCACTGGGCATGCCACAGGGAAATGTTACAGCCCTTTGAGATGGAAGATGAATAGTGCTTTACAAATGCAAAATTATTATTACAGTGACAAAATATTGGTTCTATAATAATTGTTATTAGCTAGGAAATAGTACAAAAAGCCTGAACTGTTTTTCTAAAATGTTAAGCTGGATTTAGGTAACATTTTGTATTTACACGTTATAGGCTTGATTGTTTATGCCTAGCAAATCTCCCTATCAATTTCATTGTACAATGAATGCAGGATCAGGCTCACAAAATGAAACAAAAAAAGCCGTATGTGCACAGGGGAGGTCCAGGTTATGTTGCCTGTGGAGTTCTGCATTTCCTGACTTTTGTGCAATTCAATACAAGTTACAGTTTGAACCCTCAGTTCTAACTCTTTAAGGCAATGGGAGTTTTGCCAGGGTCTGAACTGCAGTAGGGGATCCATAGTGCAGCCATTTTACATGTCAGTCTGAATAGCCCACAAACGTTCCATAGAACTATTTTGAGTCACCAGGTATATCCAAAGAGAGTTGAGGATGCTCAAGACCTCACTACTAGGAGACACTCTAGTAAGTGCTCCCCACTAACATCTGCAGTGCAGTGTCTCAGTCTGTACATGTGCGGCACTGACCTGCTATGTAAATTGCTGACTCTCTCTCCTGGTTGACACGCGGGTTCCTAACACAGCAGGACACTTTCTGGTTGGACTCTTCTGTTATAACAATGACAATCTCTGTTTGAAACAGGCCACTGGCTGCTTGGGATATGTTTTCAGAGGCTGATGGTAAGAACTGTCCCTGAAGATCTCTCCACTGAGCCTCGGGCTGTGGGTACCATCTGGATGAACGACACACCACCTTGATCCCTCCGTCCTGATGTCCCTCCACAGAGATGTCAGGGCCAGAGCCCAAGCCTAGAGGGGAATGCAATGAACTGATGTTAATTCTACAATATTGTGTTATGAGCCAAATGTTTCATGACAGTATCTTCAAGAACACCCCTTTGGGAAGGGGGGAGGCATGGATTCTCGTAAACTAGGAATTTCTGGGACACCTGGAAGATGTGAACAGCACTGACCGAGGTAAGGAGGAGATGATGTAGGACAGGGGTGGCCAACCTGTGGCTCCAGAGCCCCGTGTGGCTCTTCAGAAGTTAATATGCGGCTCCCTGTATAGGCACCGACACCGGGGCTGGAGTTCCAGGCGCCAACTTTCCAATGTGCCGGGGGTGCTCACTGCTCAGCCCTGGCTCTGCCACAGGCCCTGCCTCCACTCCACCCCTCCCTTGAGCCTGCCATGCCCTCACTCCTCCCCCTCCCTCCCAGAACCTCCTGCACGCCATGAAACAGCTGATCGGGAGGTGTGTGTGGGGGGGTGCTGATTAGTGTGGCTTCCCATGGGTGGGAGGCGCTGGGAGCAGGGGGTGGGAGCTGATGGGGGGCTGCTGACGTATTACTGTGATTCTTTGGCAATGTACATTGGTAAACTCTGGCTCCTTCTCAGGCTCAGGTTGGGCACCCCATATGTGTGGTATTGTTCTATCCACTCTCAAGGCCTGATCCAGAGCGTAAGGCCTCACATTAACAATCTGGGCTTTGGATTAGGCCGGGAAGAGCTCTGTAGTGTCAGACTAGGTTGGTTATAGAGACCATTTCTTTTTGCTTTAATATGATCGATGCTCTGCATTCTCAATCCATCTTGTGTTAATGAGAGTATTTGAGTCTCAGGGCGAGTCTACTCACAGGCTGGCACCAGCAAAACGAAACCAACTTCAACTCACATCTTTGGTTCTTTCAGTGCAAGTCAGTGTGTAACACTCTTATTTTGTGTCTCATTTTTATTTCATTTAAATCAGTTGTGAAATGGGACACTGTTAATCTGAAACGACACACACGTAGACTCGCACTGACATCACAAAGGTGTGGATTCAAATTGATGGGCCGAGTTTGTGAATGCTGTTGGAGAAAAACTCAGTTCTCATTCTCTGGTTGGGTGCAGCAAAGTCAGATACTTTATTTCTCGAGCAATTGCATAGAGGGAGGGAGTGCGCTAGGATCCAGGGTTTCCCCCTCCTAGGCAGGTCTCTCCACAGGTAAACAGTTCCAGCATTTATACCTTTTGTTACAGACAATAAGAAGCACCAGCTGCATTTTGTTTATACATAGGTCATCCTGATAACATATTTTTCTCACTTATTTTGACTCTAATCTTATTTACACAAGGTCACAACAACTTCTCACACAGTTCCTTCCCACTCGCCTCACATAATCCTCGCTTCTAAAAATCTCGCGTTATTAGGGTCACAGTTAGCCTGACTCTTGCTAACAGAGACTGTCATGCATTAAGATCCCCTACAAATCCCTGTCAGTTCTTGTTCTACTTCCACAATGCCTTACACTCAACTCAGGGCTTAGCTACACTTACTGTTTGCAGCGCTGGTAGTTTGCAGCGCTGGTCATCCAGCTGTGTAGGAGCAGCGCTGGTGTGTGGCCACACTCACAGCTACCAGCGCTGGTGTGTGGCCACATTTGCAACATTTGCAGCGCTGTTGGGAGTGCTGCATTATGGGCAGCTATCCCAGCATTCAAGTGGCAACAACGTGCTTTTCAAAAGAGGGGGGTGGAGGGTGGTGTACTGTGACAGGGAGCGGGGAAGAGAGAGAGAGTGGATTTTTGGAGCCAACACTGTGTGTTAGTTTCCTGGATTGAAAAATCACAAAATGTTCGCGAGCCCTTAGTCTTAACTCTTAATTGCAAACAGCCTGCCTCCAACACGGACTCCCCGCTGTTTCACTCACTCCCTGGGGTGTACTGTGACAGGGAGCGGGGAAGAGAGAGAGAGTGGATTTTTGGAGCCAACACTTTAGCTTCCTGGATTGAAAAAATCACAAAATGTTCACGAACCCTTAGTCTTAATTGCAAACAGCCTGCCTCCAACGCTGTTTCTCTGTCAAGCAAACATTCACTCCCTGCCTCTCATTTGATCGTTCACAGCCAGGTACAGATAGCTCCTGTTTGCTGTGATCAGTGTTTGTTTTTTAGATAAGCAGTTCAACGGAGCTCCGATCGGAGTTCACAACAAAACAAAGAGAGGCTGCATAACAAAACAAAGAGAGTAATTTAGTTAAAAGCTTTCTGGGATATCTCCTTATTCCCTGGAGGCCAATACAAGCGCTGGTGTGTGTCCACACTTGATGAGCAGCGCTGGATCACCAGCGCTGCAATCGCTACACCCCAACCTGGCCAGGTGTACAGCCAGTGCTGCAGCCAGGGAGTTGCAGCACTGGATGTGCCTTGCAGGTGTGGACGGTTACTAATTGCAGCGCTGGAAAGCCTCTACCAGCGCTGCAACTTGCAAGTGTAGCCAAGCCCTCAGTGGCATCTCTCTGTTATTCTGTCTGTGTTTGTAATGTGACACCTTTTGAACGCTGTACCTAGTCGATTCCGAAAGTGCAGGGACTGTTCTAGGTCTCACTGGGCACTTGACTTAGGGGAAAATTGGAAAACCAAATAGGGGACAAATTAAGCCTCTGCCAACTGATTAGCCCAACCACAACTTCAAGCCCCTTTGCAAGTGTCCAGAGATCAAACTTCCAGCATAACTAGTGTGTCACACACTTTATATCTTGTGTAGGCTGAGTGCATCGCACGCATGAGGGGCTCCTTGCGTACCTCCATACCCCCCACAAGTCACTGTCCCATCCCCCTCTACTTCAGGGTCTCCCTGCAACTCCCCCCAATCTCCCCCATACCAGGGGTTCTGTGTGCACACCCCCATTCCCACTTCCCCCAATGCTGTCCCTTTCCCCCATGCCAGTGGCTTTGTTTACTGTCCTATTTCCATGTCCTCCACACTGGGGTCCCCATCCTTTCCATCATGCCATGGTTTCTGGGTGTCTCTTCTCCCCCATAGATTGGAAGGGTAGGGTGGATGGCTGGTGCCCTCTCTCCCCTGACTGGAGCAGGTATTGAGGAGGCAGGACACTGGGAAGGAGGAAGGAAGGAATGACCTCTCCACCCCCTCTGGCTGTCCCTGCTGGCTGAGTATCCACCCCATGGAGGGAGAACAATTATTTCTCTTCTAACACTGGAGGTGTCAACATGATAAACTCTGTTGGCAGAGTGAGTAGGGCTGTTATGCTTCAAGGTGTTAATGGTGCCATCAACAGATAACAGCTCCATATGGCCCCCATTTCCCCCCATTTTTGTTTTCTGATTGTCCCCAAGATCAACAGGATTCTGGCCTTTGATGCTGAGAAAATTCCCTAAAATGTTGGAATTGATCAGAAGTGGCATTCAGTCCCTTTGGCCCCACTGCCTCTCATTGACTGCTGTTCTGTCATATGTGCAGATCCTTCATTTTCTCTAAGGACCAGGGATAAGCTGCTACATAACCCAGGAGGCTGATAGTGTGAGCAGGGGTAAGGGAATCAGTTTTCCTTTTAACAATGCTATAAACAGGCTTGGTGCAGCAGCTGCATACAAGAGGAATCATGTGGAGTAGTTGTGAACCACCTAATTGACATGCATGAAGGCTGAACTCTTCCATAACCTTCACTTGCAAAGCAAAGTTTAGAAGCAGCCTCAGCGTACAGAGCATTCCAGCAAGCCCTTCAATGTGTCCTGAGAGCAGACACTGACTCTACTGGGAAATTATGGGAAGTCAAAAGAGAATTCAAAGAATTGGCCGGCAGAGAAACCACAAGCATTGTTTCCCAAGAGCTCTCTATTTATTATCCTTTCTGAAGTAAAAACAGCAGTGAAACAAGTTACTAACCTTCCACCTGCAGGAGCACTGAGGCGTCTTGAAAAAAGGTAAGTGATTGAAATAAACAAGCGTCAGACCTTCGTCAGAAGGTCGGATATCACGTATTCTCAGGGAAACACTTCCACTGGTGATGTCATCTTTCAGCAGCTCTGTCCTTCCTTGATAGTCCAACATCTGATTTTCATACTGATCCTGCCCATTTTGGTACAGGTGCACAACTGCAGAGTCCTGGGATCAGACCCATCTCACCTCCATGCTGTGAGCGCTCATCCTGGGGGAGAGGTGGCAGGGCAGGACGGCCTCCCCACCGACAGATGCTGTGATTGGACGATCAGGTCCAGTCACTGTGAACTGTGCTGTGAAATGTGTCAGGGATAAAAAGTCAATTAAATCAAAGAGGAGCTGAGTGGTGTGTGAATTCAGCAGTAAGACCCACAGTAAGAGAGAGCATCGTGTATTAGAATGCATGACATGTACCCACGCAGTGCCCTACACACGTGTACGATGGCAGAGCTCATGTGAATTTTATGCATTACTTGTCTGATCTCTGACTATGGCTCAACACTTCTCATGGACACCCTGGGGATAATGGTATGTGGGGCCTGATTCTCTGATACGCCAAGGCCTTTTCATGCTGCTGCAGCACAGGAACCGTCCCAGCTGCTGTAGAGATAGTGTAAGCGCTTGCAAAGTGTAAAGATATGAAAACAGATCATCACCACCACACAGGTGGTCACTTTAATGGGGGGGTCTCTGTGTACAGACTCAACATCGACCTGTAGTGGTGCTCCCTGTGTTCTGTGTATTCGAAGCTGCCAGAAACCAGCCAGAGCAATAGGCTGGATGAGTATCTAGGCCTGAGAAGACTGAGTAGAGGCAGCAACAGTGGTGAGCTGGAGCCGGTTCGCAAGAACCGGTTGCTAAATTTAGAAGCCGGCGTAGAACCAGTTCTTAAAGGGGCGGGCGGGTGGCCAAACTCTGATCTGCGGGCCACATCCGGCCTGTCTGGGCCGCTTGAGCTCCCAGCTAGGGAGGCTGAGGCTCGCCTGGCCCCTCCCCCGCACAGAGCCACAGGAGCCCTAGGGAAGCGGCGGGGGGGCTCCAGCAACTATTTAAAGGACCGAGGCGGCAGAGGCAGCTGGAGCCCTGGCCCTTTAAATAACCCCTGGAGCCCCCTGCTACCCCAGGGCTCCCCTGCTTCGACCACCCCGGCCCTTTAAATAGCTGCGGGAGCCCTGGGGAAGCGGCAGGACTCCAGCAGCTATTTAAAGGGCCGGGGCGGTAGAAGTAGTGGGAGCCCCAGGCCCTTTAAATTGCCCCCTGGGGAAGCCAAGCCACCCTGGTGTGGTGCACCGGCTCTTGCCGGTACGCCGTACTGGTGCATACTGGCTTACTTTCGCCTCTGGGTAAGGGGGTGGGGCTGCAAGCTCCAGCGGCTGTGCGGCATCCATACACAGCAGCATGGTAAGAGGGCCGGCCGGGGCTGGGAGGAGGGGTTGGATAAGGGGTAGGGAGCGGTTGGAGAGGATGGAGGTTATGGGGGGTGTGTGTCAGGGGATGTGGAACAGGGGACTTGGGTAGGTGTGGGAGTCCCGTGGATCTGTCGGGGCGGTGGTGGCTGAGGTTGAGGCAGTCAGGGGACAGGGAGTGGGGCAAGTTGGGTAGGGGGTGGGGTCCTGGGGGGCAGTTAGGGTGGGGGGGGTCTCGGGAGGAGGTGGTCAGGGGACAAGGAGGAGTGGTTGATGGGTTGCGGGTTCTGAGGGGGGCAGTCGGGGGCAAGACGTGGGTTGGGGTCAGAGGGGTGGGTGGCAGGGGGGAGACAGGCACGTGGGGCTTGTACTCACCACGTGGTTCCCTACCAGGTCTTCGGCAGCACTTCGGCGGCGGATCCTTCACTCGCTGCGGGTGAAGGACCTGCTGCCGAAAACCCAGAGCGAGTGAAGACCCCTCTGCCGCCAAACCACCGAGGACCCGGTAGGGAACTGGTTCTTAGGATTTTGGGAGCTCATCACTGGGTAGCAACCATGGTTATTAGGGACCCAGCTGTGCCCTGCAGTGTCTCCATTTGTGTAAAGAGTGTGAGACACCAGGCGGGGTGAGCAGACATGGTTTGCAAGACAAGGCAGTGATGTGAGATGGATGTTAATAACCAGCAATAGACCAGCAGCAAACCCAGCGAGGAGGCCGGAGCTCCTACCTGACACCAGCCTCTGCACCTGTAGACCGAGGCAGAGAGCGACGTAGCCGGGCAGAGCAGAGCTCACTGTGGAACCGGGGGAGAAGGAGGGAACCTTCCCCATCATCATAGCTGGGTCTGGGGAACAGGAGAAATAACAAACCAGATGGCGGGTGAGTGTGATGCAGTGACAGTGCCATGGAGCTGCAGGGAGGAGCTAACAGGCCTCACTGCTGCCTAACATACACCCAAAGGGAAGGGATTTTCCCTACAGTCCTCGTCTGCCCCGGCTCTGAGCTAAAACCCCCGAGCTGCTGTCTGGTCTGTTTAGATTGTACGAAGCTCTCCAGGGCAGAGATGGTCTCTCACTATTGGTGTGTCCAGGGCCCAGTACAATGGGGCCCCCCATCTTGGTTTGGGCATTTAGGTGTTACCGTAATCCCAGTGAATGAATAAATAAGAAGGGAGGTATTAAGGGAAACAAGCCAGTGCAGGCAAAGCTCTTGAGCTTAGGCCACTTATTGCTTTGGGGAAAGCAGCTCCATCTTCCAGCAACATCTGTCCCAGGTGAGGGTTTTCTGGGGATCTCGCTACCTCGGGGCAGCGGGGGGCATTCCAGTGAATAACATCACCCTTTGGCTTTCTGAACAAGCTCCTTCTCTGCGTCCTGGTCACACACATCAATGTAACATCAGCTAGAGCAGGGGTCGGCAAACTTTGGCTTGCGGCCCGTCAGAGTAATCCGCTAGCGGGCCACGAGACAGTTTGTTTACATTGACCATCCGCAGGCATGGCCACCTGCAGCTCCCAGTGGCCGCGGTTCCCCATTCCTGGCCAATGGGAGCTGTGGGAAGCGGTGGCCAGCACACCAGGGGTCAGGCAGTTCCTTAGTGTATGTGGTTTGAGAACGCCTGGTGGAAAGGACCATCTGTCACAAAGGTGAGCTCACCTGCATGGTAAAATATATGGGATCACCCAAGAGGACTGTGACTCCATGTTAATGCTGGTACAGTGCCTGAAGCGTTTACACTGGATACTTGGTTGGTGAAATCTCCATACAGACCTCACACCCAATTTGGGGTTTGTTCCCTGCTTCTTACCAGTCTGCCCGAGGCTGGTGCTCGTGCTCTCGAGTCACTGGGGACAGCGTTACAGAGAGAGGGGCTGTGACTTCCCCACGGTCACTGAACAGGTCTGTGACAGAGCCAGGAACAGACCCTGTTAGCTCCAGAGCCCCGTCACCCGCAGCTTGGAAAGGCCCCCGAGCACACTGTATTAGGCTGCAGGAAGAGGTGTGCAGGGACTGCAGCTGAGCTGCCCTGCCCAGACAGCCTGTGCATCCATGGACAAACCACCTCGCTGGGGGGGTGTCCCCTGGGTCAGGAGCAGCCAGTGTCCAGCCCTGTGGGGCTGCGCTCCTGGCTCATACCTCCAGCACTCACTGCTGCCCCTCCCTTACCAGCTGCACTGTTCAGCCAGCCCCAGGCCTCTGTGAGGTCACTTCCCCCCGCCTCCACCACCTCAAACCTTCAAACTGGGACATGGTGCACCAGTACCAATCAGAGTGCACTAGTGTAAATTCTGTCTACACTAAGGGTTTGCACCAGTGCCTAAAACACCAGGGTGGCAGAGACCTTCAGTGCCCAAAACAGCAGTACGGTGGCACTAGAACCTATTTCTAGCTCGGTCACAGACAGCCTGGGTGACCTTGGACACGTCAATGTTTCTCCTCCCAACTTTAGTCTCTTTCCCCAGCTGCCCACTCACTGGGGTCTCCTCTCTCTCCAGAGCTGCTCACCACTACAGTCTGTGTGGGTGTCCCCAGAGCTAAGGCAGGTCAGCTCGGGAATAGTCTTACAAGGGGGGCTGGGGAGTCTCTGTCCCTGGAAGTTTTTAAGAACAAATAGGACAAAGCTCTGCCAGAGACAATCTACATATACTTGGTCCTGCCTCGGCAGAGACAGCTGGACTTGATGACATCTTGAGGTTCTGTCCAGCACTACATTTCTAGGATGCCATGCGATATATACGTACAAAACACAACATCCAGAGTAAAACCCACCACAACATAATGTCAGGAAACTCAGAAAAAAAGAAAAGAAAAAACAAACAACAAAAGCCACAGCATAAAATGACAATACAGAGGAAAAGAAAACACGATGCAAACTAACACACCCTAGGACAATATTACACAATGGAAAAAAAAAAAAGAGCTCATCTCAAACCAGCACAACACAGGCACCAAACATGCTGAGGCAAAACAATTCACCATAAAACTGCTCCACAACATGGTGCGATCACAGTTCCAAATGGCACCATGCAAAACAGCTCAGCGTAGAACAGGACACAGCACAAAAGAGAATTATTTCAGTGTAGGCCTGGAAGGGATCTTGAGAGGTCGTCTCCTCCAGCCCCCTGTGCTGAGGCAGAACCAAGTATCCCTAGACATTCCCAGACTGGTGCATCTCTAACCTGGTCTTAAAAACCTCCAGTGAAGGAAATTCCACAGCCTCCCTTGGAAGCCAATGCAAGGCAAACACTGACCAAAACAATGCTGCACACACACACGCTGGGCCTGGGGTTAAGGGGAGAGGCAAGAATTCAAACAATCTGGGTTCAGTTCCCAGTTTTGCCCCAAATTCTCCATGCAAACTTGTTAGACACCGGCGGCTGGCCCATCCCCGCTGACTTGGGCTCACACGGCTCAGGCTGTGGGGCTGTTTAATTGTGGTGTCCATGTTCCAGCTGGGGCTGCAGCCCAAGGTCTGGCCCCCTCCCACGTCCTACAGCCTGGCTCCAGCCCGAGCCCAGACATCTACACTGCAATTAAACAGCCCCTTCGCCTGAGCCCTATGAGCCTGAGTCACCTGGCATGGGCCAGCTGGGGGTTTTTAATGGCAGGGTATAAATACCCTTGGTGTCTGTTCAACACCTGTTACAATGGGGACCCTGATCTTGGTCAGTGTGCAGAGTCCTGACCAACAGGGGAGGGTCATTACACCAATTGAATCTATTTCCCTATGTTAAGTTCTCCTCACACCTTCTATGGGCCATCTTAATTATCACTTCAAAAAGTTTTTTTTCCTCCTGCTAACGATAGCTCATCTCAATTGATTAGACTCTGCCTGTTGGTATGCATACTTCCACCTTTTCATGTTCTCTGTATGTATAAATATCTCCTGTCTGTGTGTTCCATTCTATGCATCCGAAGAAGTGAGCTTTAGCTCACGAAAGCTCATGCTACAATAAATTTGTTAGTCTTTAAGGTGCCACAAGTACTCCTGTTTTTTTTGAGCTCAGTCAGGGGCTCTGCAACTCCCGGCATTACAGGATCCCTGATTTTGTTTAGGGCCCCTGCAGTATCTGGCAAAATATGGGGCCAGGATCTCTGTCAGGTTCTGTGCAGTGCCCAGTACAGTGGTGGGGTGTGATCTTCATTAGGGTCAATGCAATGCCAGACTCAGCAGGATCTCTGAAGTGCCCAGCACAATGGAGGCAGCGGTTTGGGCCGCAGTCATGTGCTGCCTGGCACAAGGGGGGCCGTGATCTCGGTCCAGGTCTCAGTTTTACCTGGCACAACAGTGGGGTCTGATCTCACCTGGGGTCTCTTCAGCGCCTGGCAGAACAGGGCCACACTCTGTACGATAGGAGCCCTGATCTCAGTCACACACCTGGAGAGAAAAGGGGGAAGATTTTTGAGAATTTGATATCAGTATTTCAGAACTGAGGAGAAAATGGGACACAAACTAAATATTTGCCAATATAAGGGACAAGCATCATGTGGGGAGATTTTATGTCACCATTCAAGAGAAAAGATGGGAAATTGGAGGGGATTATACAAGGATATTGAATCAACAGAATGGGATGGATTCTTCTTGCCCCACACTCACATGGCCGGCAGGGAGCCCTGGGTGATGTCTTTTCACAGGGGAAAGGAGGGGGCTGGAGTGAGAAAGTCACTATCAGTGGGGAGGGGCTGGCAGTGGGGTCTGGGAATGTGACTAGCAGGTGACGGGCGGGGGGGGGAGAGTAGCTGGGACTGGGAAACGTGGGGCTAGGCAGTCTGGGGCGGGGTGGGGCCCTTGATCCTCCCTCCCCTTCCTGGCCCTTCCCAGGCCCCGCTGCCAGCAGAGAGTGGCCCCCCCAGCGCAGCCCAGAGGTGTCTCTGTCTCAGGGCCCCCCCAGCCTCTTCCCATTCACCCTCTGCCCAGCTCAGGAATCACTCGGGGGAACCATTTCCCACCCGCACAAGGGCAAATCCCTGCAGGTGGAAATGGGGGAAACCCCCAAACCTGAGACCTGAACTGGCCACTGGCGAAGGGGAGAGAAAATGGGGCACAATCGGGGGGGGGGGGGACAGGGAACTTCTCAGGGGTTGGGGGAGGGGGGGTCACCCTGGGCGCTGCTCTTGGCTCTCTGGGGAGAAAGGGGGCAGGACGGGGGAGGAGGGGGGGTCCCCACGGGAGGGGGCAGCGGTAAATCCGAGGGGATCTCAGCCCCCCCCTTTCTCTCCCCGCTCCTCGGGGGGCACCTGCCCCCCCCCCCGGCCATGTCCGGCCTGCACCGACATTTCCCGCCCGCCCCTCCCCCCAGCCCGGTCTCACCCCCCAGCTCCGCCCGGCCCCACGCAGGGACCCCAGTGGGCCCGGGCCCCTCCCCCCGGCACCCCCCCGCAGGGCCCCAGGGCAGAGCCTGGCCGGGCCCGGGGGGCGCTGGGCTCCTGCGGGGGCAGCAGCTCCGAGCCCCCCACGGGCGCTGCCCCCCCCCCCAGGGAGCAGATCCCGGCGCTGCGAGATGCCGGGTCCCCCCCGGGCACTGGGGCAGTCACCGCCCGGCCCCGCCCCCGGGGCTCGCTCCGGGGCCTGGAGGCTGCAGCTCCGCAACGGGGCGGGCGGAGCTCGGGGCGGCCCCAGGGCGGCTCCAGCGGGGCAGGGCCCGGGCCGGGCACGGGGGTGGGGGAGTTAATGAAGGGCTCTCCCGCCGCGATCTGCGCATGCCCAGAGCTCCAACGGCACCAACCCTCCAACGGCCGGGAGAGGCTCCAACGGCCCCGCGCGAGCCAGGCAGAGCCGCAGCGGCCCGCACGCATTTACAGCTCCGCTTAGTCTCTCCCCCCAACGTCACTTCCGGCTCAGGGAGAGTCAGGAACTACATCTCCCAGCCTGCCCCGGGGCAGCTTCCGTCCTCTTCGCAGCCCAGGTAAGGAGGGTTCCAGCAGCTGTTACTGCGCATGCTCCGTGCGAGCCCCGCTGTGGGCGGGAGAACAAAGCTGCTGCTGCCGCCTCTGTGAGAGCCGGACCTGGGCTGAGCCGCTGCTGCTCCCCGGGGGGGTCCGGCCGGGGGGGTCCGGCCGGGGGGGGGGGGGGGTTCACCCGCTGGGCCCCGCCCCCCGGGCAGCCCCGGGCTCTGCCCGCCCCAGCCCCGCCCGGAGCCCCCGGGGAGTGAGACCCCCCCGGGGGGGGGCACGTGACTCTGCCCCGGGGAACCCGGGAGAAGCCTCGGAGCCTCCTCGGCCCCAGCGGAACCGCAGCAGGATCCGCCCCCCGCTGGGATGGGGGGGGCGGTGCATTAAATCGCTCCCCATAGCCCTGTGCTACTCCCGGGCACTGCGCATGCTCAGTAGCAGCAGCTGAAGCCGCTGCCCTTTCCCCCTGCCCGTATCAGCCGGAACGTTGCGCTGGGGGCGGGGCTGGGACGGGGCGAGGGAGCGGGGGCTGAGCGGGGAATTGATGGTGGGGGGAGTCAGGCAGGTGGGGGCGGGGCTGGGGGGGCTAAAGGGAAGATCCGGGCTGGGGGGGGCACTGGAGTTGAGCTGGGGGTGCAGGGGGGGAGGTCATTGGGGCGGGAAATATGAATTGGTTTGTGCAGCCAGGAAATTCCCGTGTGGGGGGAGGGGAGTTCACTGAATCCTGCCTTGTTTGTGCCCCGTCTTCCCACATACAAAGTCTCTCCAGCTTTTCCCCTTTTCCCCCGGTCTCTCTGTATTTCTCAAGTGTCAATTCAAAATCTCTCCAATGGGGCAGTTTTTCCCACCCATTTTTATCTGCAGTGATTTGTCCTCATTTAGGTGGGAAATTGTTGCCCTGAGTCATTCCCCAGCACATGGCTGCCCCTGGAGTGGGGGTGGGAGGAGGTGCCCGTTCTCTGCCAAGGTGGGGATGAGAAGAGCACGTGTCCCCCATGGAGACTGTCCAGACCCCATTTCCCAATCCCACCACTGCCGCCAAACTACCAACACAGTTTCCCCCAGCCCTCAGTTGCCAGTCACCTGCCCGTCCCCCACTTCCGCCCCCTTCCTTTATCCAGGGAGCCTTCCAGCTCCCCCCGCCCCTTAAATCAGCTCCTCACAGGGCTCCCTAGAAGGGAAGGAGAAAACTCGAAAGAGGTTCCTGCTGGCGCTCACGTCCGTGAACCCGAATACTCCCTCAGTCCTCAAAGAGAGACCCAGAGAAGGAGACTTGCTGCAGCAAAGCCACAGGGGTCTCTGAGGTTTCCCTGGCCCCTCGCCCCATCCTGCCTGGCTGATGTCAGCATCTCTCTGTGAGGTCACCACCTCCCCACCGCCTTGGACCAATAGGCTGAGGTCCTGCCAAAGGCCTTTGTGATGTCACTGCCACGCCCCTCCCTTGCTGGGCTAATGTCCTGCCCTGGCCAGGCACTTTGGAGTTTTGAGCTACTCCCTGTGGATCACCCCACTCAAGGAGCTTTTCTGCAGAGCATCCTCAGATGTCTGAGCACACGAGTGCCATGGCAACGAACTGACACACGTGACACCAAAATGAGATCATTAATATACTAACCTAGAGGAGAAGGACACTGCAGCATTAGTAGGGGAGAAACCCCTACTGAACAAGCATTACACCTGGCAGCGTCAGCAGAACATATCAGCTACACAACTAAAGAAAGGGATCTGCACGTGGCTGTAGACCAGTGGCTCCCAACACGGTGCCCGCGAGCGCCATAGTGGCACGCCGGGGCATTTATCTGCACCCACCTACTGCCCAGCAGGGGAGAGAAGCTGTGGCCCTGCGCCTGACGGGGACAGAGAACTCAGGCTGCAGGCGCCGGTGCTCTCTGTCCCTGGCAGGCGCGGGACTGCAGCTTCTCTCCGGCTTCTCCGGGGCTGCAGGCTGCGGGCACCGGTGCTCTCTGTCCCTGGCAGGCGCGGGGCTGCGGCTTCTCTCCAGCTTCTCCGAGGCTGCAGGCGCCGGCGTTCTCTGTCCTTGGCAGGCACGGGGCTGCAGCTTTTCTCCAGCTTCTCCGGCGCTGCAGGCGCTGGCGTTCTCTGTCCTTGGCAGGCACGGGGCTGTGGCTTCAAAGCTGGAGAGAAGCTGCAGCCCAGCCCTGGCCGGGAACAGAGAACTCTGGGGCTGCAGGCTTCAGTCTATGTTAAAGTAAGGATAATAAATATATTTGGACCAGCAGTTCAACAATATTTTACTTTTTTTAAAATAAAGAAGATGAAAACTGCTTATGATATTTATTTTGTAAAATGTTTTGTAGATAAAAAAGAACAAATTGACATGGGAAGGTGAAAGAGTAATTGTCGAATAATTTAGTTAATACCTTTTACATGTAAAATTACTGTTTTTATCTTATGGATTCATATATTATGTAATATTAAATGATTTTTTGTATATTTAATGTAAACAGAAAATAAGCGTTGAAAAATTGTTGGCGCCCACCACACTCTTCTGAAAACATGAATGTGCTACTGGCCACAAAAAGGTTGGGAACCACTGCTGTAGACAGATCAATGAAAAGCTCCACTCACTGCACAGCTGCCAGCAGAAAAGCGAACGTGTTCAGATTCACAAGGAATGGGATGGAAAATAATACGGAATGTTTGTATATAAATCACGGGGGCAGCCTCGAATATCCTGGGCTCACCATGGCTACTACAGCACCGCACACGGGATATTTTAAATCTATCCTTGAGAATTGGGGAAGAAATAGGTCTAAAAAGAAATATTTGATAATGAGAGAAAAGCACCCGGTTCTGAAGAGATTTTATACCAAGTAAGTGACAGTAGTTGGACAGTGTGATGGGATTGTATATGGAAGTTCCATAAACAGACAGTAATAATTCCCCCCCACCCTTCACATGGGCAGCAGGGAGCCCTGTGGGGAGGTGCTTTAAGAGGGTACGTGAGGGGAGTATGGAGCAGGAAAACTCCCTGGCAGTGGGGAGGAGGCAGCAGCAGGGCGGGCGGGTGACTGGCAGCTGGGGGGGTGCTGGGCAGCTGGGGGCAGCAGCAGCAGGGAGGGGGTGACTGGCAGCTGGGGGGGCGCTGGGCAGGGGGGGCAGCAGCAGGGAGGGTGGGACTGTCAGAGGGGGGGGCGCGGGGCAGGGGGGGCAGCAGCAGGGATGGCGTGACTGGCAGCTGGGAGGGCGCTGGGCGGGGGGGCAGCAGCAGAAGGGCGGGTGGGTGACTGGCAGCTGGGGGGGCGCTGGGCAGTGGGGGCAGCAGCAGCAGGGCGGGCGGGTGATTGGCCACTGGGGGGCGCTGGGCAGGGGGGGCAGCAGCAGCAGGGCGGGCGGGTGACTGGCAGCTGGGGGGGCGCTGGGCAGGGGGGGCAGCAGCAGCAGGGCAGGCGGGTGACTGGCAGCTGGGGGGGCGCTGGGCAGTGGGGGCAGCAGCAGCAGGGAGGGGGTGACTGGCAGTTGGGGGGGGCACTGGGCAGTGGGGGCAGCAGGAGGGCAGGCGGGTGACTGGCAGCTGGGGGGGCGCTGGGCAGGGGGGGCACCAGCAGCAGCAGGGCGGGGGGGTGACGGGCAGCGGGGGGGGCGCTGTCACAGCAGCAGGGCGGGGGGTGACTGGCAGCTGGGAGGGCGCTGGGCAGGGGGGCAGCAGCAGTAGGGCGGGTGGGTGACTGGCAGCTGGGGGGGCGCTGGGGGCAGCAGCAGCAGGGCGGGCGGGTGACTGGCAGCTGGGGGGCGCTGGGCAGGGGGGGCAGCAGCAGCAGGGCAGGCGGGTGACTGGCAGCTGGGGGGGCGCTGGGCAGGGGGGGCAGCAGCAGCAGGGAGGGGGTCACTGGCAGCTGGGGGGGCACTGGGCAGTGGGGGCAGCAGGAGGGTGGGCGGGTGACTGGCAGCTGGGGGGGCGCTGGGCAGGGGGGGCACCAGCAGCAGCAGCAGGGCAGGGGGGTGACTGGCAGCGGGGGGGGCGCTGTCACAGCAGCAGGGCGGGGGGTGACTGGCAGCTGGGGGGCGCTGGGCGGTGGGGGCAGCAGCAGCAGGGCAGGCGGGTGACTGGCAGCTGGGGGGGCGCTGGGCAGGGGGGCAGCAGCAGCAGGGCGGGCGGGTGACTGGCAGCTGGGGGGCGCTGGGCAGGGGGGGCAGCAGCAGCAGGGCGGGCGGGTGACTGGCAGCTGGGGGGGCGCTGGGCAGGGGGGGCACCAGCAGCAGCAGGGCGGGGGGGTGACTGGCAGCGGGGGGGGGGCGCTGGCACAGCAGGAGCAGGACCAGGCCGGTGGAACCTGGGGCCGGACAGTCTCCAGGGGGCACTTTCCCCTCCGGTCCCTTCCCGGCCTCGCTGCGGGCAGAGCCCGGCCCCGCCTCCCCCCCACAGGCCGCTGCGTCTCGGGCCCCGCGAGCTGCTCCCGGGGTCTCGGGCTCTGGCGCGAGGGGGACGCGCCCCGGCCGCGGGCAGGGACCGGCACGTGGGGAGGGGGCGGGGCTGGGGGCTCCGGGCGGGGCCGCTGCTCCTGGGGCGGGGCGGGGTCTCTGCGAGGGGCGGGGATGAGATGGGGCCTCCCTTACCTGGGCTGCGGAGGGCGGAAGCGCCTCCGCTGCAGGCTGGGAGATGTAGTTCCTGACTCTCCCCGGAGCGGAAGTGACGTCGGCAGAGGAGCCGGAACCGGGCTGCGAACGAGCGTTGGCTCTGCCTGCCTCGCGCGGGGCCGTTGGAGCCTCTCCCGGGCCGGAGAAGGGTTGGTGCCCTGGGCATGCGCAGATCGCGGCGGGAGAGCCCTTCATTAACCCCCCCCCCCCCGTGCCCGGCCTGGGCCCTGCCCCGCTGGAGCCGCCCTGGGGCCGCCCCGGGCTCCGCCCGCCCCGCTGCGGAGCTGCAGCCTCCAGGCCCCGGAGCGAGCCCCGGGGGCGGGGCGGGGCCGGGCGGTGACTCTGCCCCAGTGTCCGGGGGGGACCCGGCATCTCGCAGCGCCGGGATCTGCTCCCTGGGGGGGGGGCAGCGCTCGCGGGGGGCTCGGAGCTGCTGCCCCCGCAGGAGCCCAGCGCCCCCCGGGCCCGGCCAGGCTCTGCCCTGGGGCCCCGTGGGTGGTGCCGGGGGGAGGGGCCCGGCCCCACTGGGGTCCCTGCGTGGGGCCGGGCGGGGCTGGGGGGTGAGACCGGGCTGGGGGGGGAGGGGCGGGCGGGAAATGTCTGTGCAGCCCGGACATGGCCGGGGGGGGGCAGGTGACCCCCGAGGAGCGGGGAGAGAAGGGGGGGGGCTGAGATCCCCTCGGATTTACCGCTGCCCCCTCCCGTGGGGACCCCCCTCCTCCCCCGTCCTGCCCCCTTTCTCCCTAGAGAGCCACGAGCAGCGCCCAGGGTGACCCCCCTCCCCCAACCCCTGAGAAGTTCCCTGTCCCCCCCCCCCCCCGATTGTGCCCCATTTTCTCTCCCCTTCGCCAGTGGCCAGTTCAGGTCTCAGGTTTGGGGGTTTCCCCCATTTCCACCTGCAGGGATTTGTCCTTGTGCGGGTGGGAAATGGTTCCCCCGAGTGATTTCTGAGCTGGGCAGAGGGTGAATGGGCAGAGGCTGGGGGGGCCCTGAGACAGGGACACCTCTGGGCTGGGATGGGGGAGCCACTCTCTGCTGGCAATGGGGCCTGGGAAGGGCCAGGAAGGGGAGGGAGGAGCAAGTGTCCCCCATGGAGATGGCCCAGCCCCAGGTTTCCCAGTCCAGCTACTCCCCAGCACCTGCTGGCCCTGTGAGTGTGAGGCAAGAAGAATCCATCCCATTCTGTTGTTGATTGAATATCCCTGTATAATCCCCTCCAATTTCCCCTCCTTTCTCTTGAACTGTTAAATGCTGACGTAAAATCTCCCAGATGTTGGTGCTTCTGTCTCACATTAGCAAATATTTAGTTTGTGCCCCATTTTCTCCTCTGTTCTGAAATACTGATATCGAATTCTCAGAAATCTTCCCGCTTTTCTCTCCAGGTGTGTGACTGGGGGCTCTTATCGTACTGAGCGTGGCCCTGTTCTGCCAGCTGCTGCAGAGACCCCAACCGAGATCTGGGCCCTGTTCTGCCAGGCACTGAAGAGACCTGAGGTGAGATCAGACCCCACTGTTGTGCCAGGTAAAACTGAGACCTGGACCGAGATCACAGCCCCCCTTGTGCCAGGCAGCGCATGACTGTGACCCAAACCGCTGCCTCCATTGTGCTGGGCACTTCAGAGACCTCGACTGAGATCTGTGTCCCCGTTGGGCCTGGCCCTGCACTGACCCCGACCCAGATCACGCCCCACCACTGTACTGGGCACTGCACAGACCCTGACAGAGATCCTGCCCCCACATTTTGCCAGATGCTGCAGGGGCCCTAAACAAAATCCGGGATCCTGTAATGCTGGGAGTTGCAGAGTCCCCGACTGAGGTCAGGCCCCTGTTGCGCAGGGCTCTGCACAGACACTGACCAAGATCAGGGTCCCCATTGTGACAGGTGCTGAACAGACACCAAGGGTATCTCTACCCTGCCACTAAAACCCCCAGCTGGCCCATGCCAGGTGACTCAGGCTCACGGGCTCAGGCGAGGGGGCTGTTTAATTGCAGTGTAGGTGTCTGGGCTCGGGCTGGGGCCAGGCTGTAGGACCCTGTGAGGTGGGAGGGTGCCAGACCTTGGGCTGCAGCCCCAGCTGGAACATGGACACCGCAATTAAACAGCCCCACAGCCTGAGCTGTGTGAGCCCAAGTCAGCGGGGATGGGCCAGCCGCCGGTGTCTGACTGCAGTGTGGACATGCCCACAGGGACAGAGAGACTTTGCCACAAAAAGCTCAAAGGCTAAATAGGCAATTATTCACAGCAATAAGATTTACAGATCCATTTGTACACCAAAGTCCAGATAGCAGCATGTGTATGTGTGTAGTTTGGTTGGGGCTGGTGTAATTGTGCCCCCAGAAATATGTACATTTCCAGCAAAACCCCTCCTACACAGTACACCCAATTGTCCACCCCTTGCCATAGGCCATTGATCCTGCTCCTGCATAGTCATAGGAGAGGGGCACGGCCAAACATTTCCTTTGATGTGCACCATTTTTCATCACCCCTCCATTGATTCCCAGTGAGCTCCTCCCCTTCTCATTATTCCCATAGGGCTTGTGGGGCCCACCTTAGCTGCCGTTCTATTTCCAGGCACCATAGTAGCCATTACCCAGGTGCTGGCCTCCCAGTTGAGCATTTTGCATTCCCATACACATCTTCCTCTCCCCCCGGGTCAGCCTTTTGAAGCCATCCCCCACCCACCTCATGCTAGCAGCAAGACCAACACCACAGACAAACATCACAAAACATAGATCCATTGTATTCTGGGTTATTCTTCCGCTGGCACCAGCATGGTTGTAGAGTGTCTGAAAAACGAAAGAAACAATTTCCACCCCCCTGATGGGATCAGATTATTTCTTAATAATAATACCAATTCCTTTTACAAATTTCCTTGCTAATTGCAGGAAAAACAGAAGAATTACCTTCAGGCTGGCCTTAGTTTGTTCTATAGTCAGGCTAGTGAATTACCCCACTCACTGGTCATTTATGAAATTTATGAGGTGGTGTGCCTCAGTTTCCCACAGCTTCAGATTTCTGCTCTGTGTACACACACGCTCCTTAGGGTTAACCTGTCCCCCTTATTTTCAGGCTTGACTTGTTTTTTCACCTCCCTTTTCTGGAGGGCCATAATCTGAGTCTTCTAGTAGCTTGTTTACTGACCAGATGCATTCATTATTCTCAGGTTCTTTGTGCTGCAAAAGGCAGTTTCCTCCTTCCCCCCATCAGCTGGGTATTGCATCCACACAGAGTCTTTCTTGGCTTGCCTCTGGATTCAAAGCTATCAGCAGCTCAGAGACTGGTTCAAAAGGGACACATTTCACTTCCACCAGGGTTCTTATTGCTGTTCACTTTCATCTTCTGCTCCAAAACACTGCTCCAAAGATCTGAAAAAGAAGCACGATCTACTATGCTCCTTTTGGAGCCCTAACAGGATTTTAATTAAGTACCATGTTTTGTTTGCATTTCTTTTACTCCTTTTCCAATATACACTGCACCCCCCACCACTTGCTAGTCACATTCCCAGACCCCACTGCCAGCCCCTCCCCACTGATAGTGACTTTCTCACTCCAGCCCCACTCCTTTCCCCTGTGAAAAGACATCACCCAGGGCTCCCTGCCGGCCATGTGAGTGTGGGGCAAGAAGAATCCCTCCCATTCTGTTGTTGATTCAATATCCTTGTATAATCCCCTCCAATTTCCCATCTTTTCTCTTCAGCTGTTAAATGGTGACACAAAATCTCCCAGAGGTTGGTGCTTCTCTCTTATATTGGCAAATATTTAGTTTGTGCCCCATTTTCTCCTCAGTTCTGAAATACTGATATCTAATGCTCGAAAATCTTCCCGCTTTTCTCTCCAGGTGTGTGACTGAGATCTGGGCTCTTATCGTACTGAGCATGGCCCTGTGCTGCAGAGACCCCAACTGAGATCTGGGCCCTGTTCTGCCAGGCGCTGAAGAGACCTGAGGTGAGATCAGACCCCACTGTTGTGCCAGGTAAAACTGAGACCTGGACCGAGATCATGGCCCCCGCTTGTGCCAGGCAGCGAACGACTGCGACCCAAACCGCTGCCTCCATTGTGCTGGGCACTTCAGAGACCTCGACTGAGATCTGTGTCCCCGTTGGGTCTGGCACTGCACTGACCCCGACCCAGATCACGTCGCACCGTTGTACTGGGTGAAGGCCTTAGCCTGTCACACTAAGAGAAGGCCATTCCACAGACAGTGATCTTTGATTCCTTCTTTTATACCTCTATAACTAGCTAAGTGATAAGAATACACCTACATTCTTAAAGTACAGGCCTTTGCAGACAGGCCTGAATATCTATATCCTAACACTTGGTTCTGCCTCAGCACATGGGGCTGGAGTAGATGACCTCTCAAGATCCCTTCCAGGCCTACATTGAAATAATTCTCTTTTGTGCTGTGTCCTGTTCTACGCTGAGCTGTTTTGCATGGTGCCATTTGGAACTGTGATCGCACCATGTTCTGTTGCATAGTTTTATGGTGCATTGTTTTGCCTCAGCTTGTTCGGTGTCTGTGTTGTGTTGATTTGAGTGGACCTATTTTGCATTGTGTACTTTTGTCCTAAGGTGTGTTAGTTTGCTTTGCGTTGCTTTCTTCTCCTTAGTATTGTGTCATTTTATGCTGTGCAGTGTAGTTTTTTGTTGTTGTTTTTTGAATGGCCTGACACCATGTTTTTATTTGGTTTCATCTTGTTGTTTTTTATGTATCTGTATTGCATAACATCATAGAAATGTAGAGCTGGACAGGACCTCAAGATGTTGTCATGTCCAGCTCTCTCTGCCGAGGCAGGACCAAGTATATGTAGATTGTCTCTGACAGAGCTTTGTCCTACTTGTTCTTAAAAACTTCCAGGGAAAGAGACTCCCCAGTCCCCCTTGTAAGACTATTCCCGAGCTGACCTGCCTTACCTCTGGGAACACCCACACAGATTTTAGTGGTGAGCAGCTCTGGAGAGAGGAGACCCCAGTGAGAGGCAGCTGGGTAAAGAGACTAAAGATGGGAGGAGACACATTGACGTGTCCAAGGTCACCCAGTTCTAGTGCCACCGTACTGCTGTTTTGGGCACTGAAGGTCTCTGCCACCCTGGTGTTTTAGGCACTGGTGCAAACCCTTAGTACAGACAGAATTTACACTAGTGCACTCTGATTGGTACTGGTGCACCATGTCCCTGTTTGAAGGCTTGCAGGGGATAGGGGAGGGGGGCAGTGACCTCCCAGAGGCCTGGGGCTGGCTGAACAGTGCAGCTGGTAAGGGAGGGGCAGCAGTGAGTGCTGGAGGTATGAGCCAGGAGCACAGCCCCACAGGACTGGACACTGACTTCTCCTGACCCAGGGGACACCCACCCCCCAGCTGTGTGCAGGGACCGCAGCTGAGCTGCCTGCCAAGACAGCCTGTGCATCCATGGACAAACCACCTCTTCCTGCAGCCTAATACAGTGGGGTCTGGGGACCTTTCCAAGCTGCGGGTGACGGGGCTCTGGCGTTACCGGAGTCTGTTCCTGGCTCTGTCACAGACGTGTTCAGTGACCTGGGGGAAGTCACAGCCCCTCTCTGTTTTCCTCCTCCCCATTGTCTGCTTGGATTGTGATCTCTTTGGGGCAAGGACTGTCCCTCTCTGTCTGTGCAGAGCCCAGCAGAATGGGGCTGCTGATCTCAGTCAGGGTCTCTGCCATGTGCTGCACGATGGGGCCCTGATCTCCATCAGTGTCTGTGCAACGCAAGGCACAGCTTATAGACTCACAGACTTTAAGGCCAGAAGGAAGAGGTGTATTTCAGATGAGGTCTCATCAGTGCCTTGTATAACAGTACTAGCCCTTTCATGTGTCTGCTGGAAATACCTCACCTGATGTATCCTAGGACTGCATTAACCTATTTCACGGCTGCATCACATTGGCAGCTCATAATTATCCTGTGATCAACCAATACACCCAGGTCTTTCTCCTCCTCTGTCACTTCCAATTGACAAATCACCGGCCAGGGCCTGCAGTCTGTCAGGAGAGGTGTGCTGGGTTGTATTTAGGAATCTGAAAATAAAAGGTGAAGACGGCTGGTTCACAATATCCAATGAAATCTGGCAAACAATTATACAAATGGACCCTACTTCTGTTAAAACAACATGGTATTAATACTGATTCAAAACTGACATTAAAATTAGGAGAGAAACGCATGAGAAATGAACTGACACCTACTTACCATTTCTTAATGCCTACAATTTTGACACTCCCTCACAGCATCTTTTTTTCAAAGCGATGCACAGCACACAGTCAAGTTAATGAATGAAAGCACACCCATTATTGACTGCTTTGTGCTGCATGAGCATCTGATTAAGCACCTAATTACAACTGTACCACTGTAAGTGGAAATGCATCAACCCAGCTTAGCTCCAAGGTGTTTAGATGTGAATGAAAAGTTTCCAAGGCTTTGGCTACACTTAGCACTTCAAAGCGCTGCCGTACTCCACCTCCCTGTGGGGATTAATGTACAGCGCTGGGGCTCTGATCACACTGGCGCTTTGCAGCGCCGCAATTTGCAGCGCTGGAGAGGGTGTTTTTTCATACCCTGCTGCAGCGCTGCAAATTTGCAAGTGTAGCCAAAGCCCAAATGGGTCACTTGCTGGAGGATTCTCTGCAGCTTGAGGGCTTCAAACCACAATTTGAAGACTTCAGTAACTCAGACGTAGGTTAGGGGTTTGTTATAGAAGTGGATGGGTAGGATTCTATGGCCTGCTTTGTGCAGGAGGTCAGACTAGATGATCATAATGGTCCCTTCTGACCTTTAAAGTCTGAGTCTACATGGCAGAATGGTTAATGAAGAAAATACACTGAAATGCCTCTACGCAGTCCTGTTGACTTCTTCTCCCAAACCTCCCCCCCCATGAGTTCTGGCCTCTTGGTCAACTCAGCTCCCAGTCCCCCATCAGCTGTGCCCTCTCCCAACCTAACCCATTTCTACTGCAATTCTTCACCCTCCTCATCCAGGCAGGGGGTTGGCGCTGCAGCCCCTAAGGTACCTGCGTTAATCACTGTCTCTCATACTGGGGCTATTTAGATTTCAGGGAACAATTCAGAATTACTGGCTCTGGGAGGTGGGAGAGAGGAGAGGCCGAGAGAGCGTTTGCTCTTACGGCCACGTTCAACTCTGGTAGCCTCCATGTTACCTCATCCTCCCCCATGTGTCTCCGCTCATGTCAGTGTCACCTGATCATAATGCCACTGGCTTCAGCAGAGCTCCCAGACAGGAGCTACATCACAAGAGGGTTACGGTACTGAGAGTAAAATACATCACAGGGAGGGTGTAATTATCCTGAAGTGAAACATTCCAGTCTAGGAAGTACTTCATTACTTAAAATTATGCTTGACAGGATTGGATTTTTATGAATAAATTGCAGTAAATGTTAATTTCACTGTACACACACACACAGATGAAAAAATATTTATATAGGTAATATACAGAAATGCTTCTGGAGAAAGTGGAGTTTGATTTAAGGATATTTACACTGTATATTTTGGGTGTGACATTGACAATTTCTCTTTGAACAGTTATATGATTTGGCTTTTGGACTCTCAACAGTTACTGTTATTAAATAATTGTCTGACGACCCCCATAACTTCCCACAGCTCTGAACATTGAAATTGTGAACGTTGAAAAAAGGGTTTAAAAATAAATATCGCTATCTATTGAAATTAAAAGAAAGAAATAGACACAATGAATTTTGTCAAACCCACTTAACAGCAATTGCAATATGCTAGGGGATGGAAATTCACAACTAAGGCACCAACCTTAATTCTGCCCTGTAGGGACACCAGGCAATTGCGGTAGGGCTACGAATTAGGCATTTTAGTGTATATCGTTCCAGATTAAATATCGGTATGATCTAAAGACACATGAGATCTTTTCCTCAGGAAATCACCGTCACTGGGTTGTTGCTCTTAGTGGTAATTCCCAGAAGTGAACAGATTAATAACATTATCAGTTATGAAGTGGCCATTTCAGATTTCTGGGGAGCGTCTGTTATTTTGCACTAGGTCCTTGGAGAGACGGAATCTTGGTTTCATTTTTACTTCTCCATGCTCAGCAGCTTCTGGAATTTGGTTCAAAGTATTTACATGTTTCTCTGCCCTCTTCTTAAAAGTGCTGCTGTAGAAAGTGGGGACGGGCAGGAACTGACTGCAGGATCAGTAGCTGAGTCCCTTAGATATTTATAGCTCATCGGAAGGAGGACGGGGATTGGTGGGTGTCTGGGGATTTAATAATAAACACACAGATATCATTGTTCTTAGTGAATTTTCATCTTCTAATTCCCATAACCCACTAATTATCCCTGGCTGCCTCCGGGAGTCTGGGGAGGGAGAACTAGTCAACTCCTGTGGCCAGTGTGGAACCGAAGGCACAAGGATCTTTCAGTGGCTGACTCAAAGTCACCCAGAGTGAATTTCACTTCACTGGATAAATCCCTAGTTGCTGAGCTCTGCAGAGGGGTGGGGAGGTGAATTCCATCCCCCATTCTTGAGCAATTCTCACCCTGATCTCAGACACTACCCCACCTTACCCTGCAGTGATGGACCCACTTGATGCTGCCAGAGCCATCTGCCATGTGACCTGGAGAGGACAGAGGCCCAGCTCTAGAACTGCTCCCCCTGCCCACAGCCCCCAAGCTGTGCTAGAGTTGCCCTGACTTTCCAATCTGCAGATCAGTCCGGCTGTCCCCAGCCCGTGCACCCACCACACACAATCTTTGTCACAACAAACATCCCAGGATTGGGAAAGACCATCTGGGGCTGGCTGCAGTCTCCCGTTGCTGCTGTGAGGGGAATGGGGTGGTCCCTCCTGTAGGATACAAACAAACCCAGGGGCAGAAGGGAAATGTAGTTTCTTCCAGGGGTTTGAAATGTTTGGTTTAGAGTCCTGAGCTCTGTCTTCCTGTTTGTCTCCTCCTGCCTGCCACTTTCAGATCTCTTGGAGAGACAAGGTGGGGGAGGTAATTGTTTTAGAACCAATTAAAAATACCTCTTTGCTATCCTGGGCCCAACATGGGTACAACAACTTTCCCCATTGTACCCCCTCCCCATCACACCTCCCTCTCAGCTGAGACTGTCTCGTGATAGGAAAATAAGGGTTCAGTCCTGTCGCTGGATTGGGTCTTGCCAGCACTAACGGGAGTGAAAGCCTGTGTGCATTAATGACAGCAGCAGCTCTGGGACTCGACACATAGGGAGAAGAGATGGGAGTGAGCAGGTTGTGTTTGTGCCAGGTGTGAGTTACTCATGTGGGAATTCTGCACCGCTGCGTACGCACAGAATTCACGTCCAGCGCAGAATTTCTTTTTTTTGGCTTGAAGAAGATACGTTCTGCCTGAGAAGTGCTACAGTTCTGCCTTTCACCCACCAGAGGCCCCTGTGGCACCAGAACAGGCAGCAGCCAGCTGGGTTCATCTTGGTGGGAATTTGTTGCCCCGAGCTATACCCCAAATGGGAGGAGAGTTAGTGGGTGCAACTGGGGAGAGTCCTGAGACACGGCTGCCGCTGGGGGTGGGGACAGGGTGGTCATTCTCGCCTCGCAAGAGGGTGTGGAAAGGGCACAGGAGGAGCAAGTGTCCCCTATGGAGACTGCCCAGCCCCAGGTTATCCAGTCCCAGACGCTTCTTCCCCCACCATACCCCAAACCTCTTCACCCCTCCAGCCATCAGTTGCCAGGCTTCCCTCGCTGCGAGCCCTTCCTGACTGCAGAGACCCTCTGAGCCAGTCGTGTGTCAGGGCTCAGCCCTCTGGCTGCATCCTCAGGGCACTTTCTTCCTCTCTCGGGGCACCGTGCCACAGGGACCCCACAAAGCTACATTGCTCAGGCTTTGGCTTCAGCCCCGGGTGGGGGCTCAGGGCCCTGGACTTCAGCCCCATGCGCTGGGACTGGAGCTTTCTGCCCTGGGCCTCAGTGAGTCTAATGCTGCCCTTGCTTGGCCCCTGCCCTGAAACCTGCTAGTGGCCCCCAGGGGGCCCAGGACCCCTGCTTGAGAACCACTGCCTTACCCCACGAATCACAGCAATGTTCAGGTTACTGCCAGTCATAGAATCCTAGAATATCAGGGCTGGAAGGAACCTCAGGAGGTATCTAGTCCAACCCCCTGCTCAAAGCAGGACCAACCCTCAACTAAATCATCCCAGCCAGGGCTTTGTCAAGCCTGACCTCCTGCCAAAGGGCCAGTCACTTACTGAGGTCAATTGAATCTTAGATCTCACAACAAAGACAATACTTGTAGCCAGTCCTGTCATAACCTGTATTAAGATTTATTTAAAAGGAAAGGAGAGTTGTTTACGAAGTTAAAGCAGGTAATCCTATAGATGCAGACGAGTTACAGTCTTAAATTTCAAAAGGTAAAAGAAGCTTCTATAATAAGCAAGCTCTGCATCATTTTTAGGACTAACCCAGGCTAATCAGCTGGGGATCTCGTACTTATGCCTAGAAACTTTGTCCCCCCAGAGTCCAAGCAGCTACAGATCATCAGTTCCTTCTAAATGGGGTTTTTCATCCCCTTCCTGCCATGTGCTCTGAGCTGCAAACTCATCTAATGGGAAGTCAAGAGCACAACAACAGTCTTTTGTTGTCTTTAACATCCCATAATAGTCTATCTGGTGTTGATGAACCTTTCCTGCCAGGCAGGGTGTAATGATTCGGCTGTCAATCAACACTCCACCTAGGTAAAGTCTCTCTCCTCTGGTGATTTACAGAGCCACAGAGGCTCCCAATGCAACTAGTCAGATATTAACCCAGGCAGCAACTCACAAGCATTCAATAAAGTGTAAACGCATTCTTATAATCCTAATACCTAATATTAACACAGGTGAGTCAAACTGATTCCACTGTGTGTTTGTCCCTGTTCAATGAAGACTGGGGCTTTTGCAAGAGCTAACACCTCATCTGGCAGTGTCACAGGCAGGCTGGGCAGGGATGGTGTCTCTAGCCTCTGTTTGCCAGAAGCTGGGAATGAGTGACAGGGGGGATCACTTGATGATTCCGTGTTCTGGTCATTCCCTCTGAAGCACCTGGCATTGGCCACTGAGCTAGATGGACCATTGCTCTGATGCAGTGGGCAGCTCTTATGTTCTCATGTTCACAGTCTGTAGGAGGAGTATCTACTCACTTGGACTCCCTGGGGAGCCACAGAAAGGAACAAGATGTGCTGAGGCAAGAAGGCCCAGTCTCAGAGCCCCCAGTGTCACGCTTCCCAAAGGCTAAAACTAGGCCCAGCCCATGAAGGTGGCACTGCCAGGAGAGACTGGATAAAGGCTGGAGCATCAAACAGCTTTGTAAACCTGAGAGAGCTGCCTTGGGGACAGTGACAGGGAGAATCCCCAGAGTGACTCCTTTGATTCTGCTCGTCTCTGGCCTTTGGTTCTTAGAATTATAGAACTGGAAGAGGCCTCGAGAGGTCATCTAGGCCAGTCCCCTACACTCAAGGCAGGACTAAGTATTATCTAGACAATCCCTGACAGGTGTTTGTCCAGCCTGCTCTTAAATATCCCCAGTGATGGAGATTCCACAACCTCCCTACGCTATTTGTTCTGGAGTTTAACCACTCTGACAGTTAGGAAGTTTTTTCCTAATCTCCATCCTAAATTGCCCTTGCTGCAATTTAAGGCCATTACTTCTTGTCCTATCCTCAGAGGTTAAGAACAATTTTTTCTTCCACATCCCTGTAACAACCTTTTATGTACTTGAAAACTATTATCATGTCCTCTCTACTCCAGACTAAACAAACCCAATTTTTCCAATCTTCCCTCATAGATCATGTTTTCTAGACCTTTAATCATTTTTGTTGCTCTTCTCTGGACTTTCTCCAATTTGTCCACATCTTTCCTCATATGTGGCTCCCACAAATGGACACAGTACTCCAGTTGTGGCCTAATCCGCACAGAGTGGAGTGGAAGAATTACTACTTGTGTCTTGCTTACAGTACTCCCTCAAATACATCCCAGAATGATGTTTGCCCTTTTGCACTGTTGACTTATACTTGTGATCCACTCTGGCCCCCAGCTCCCTTTCCGCAGTGCTCCTTCCTGGGCAGGAATTTCCCATTTTGTATGTGTGCACCTGATTGTTCCTTCCTAAATGAAGCACTTTGCATTTGTCCTAATTGAATTTCATCCTATTTACTTCAGGCCTTTTCTCCAGATCATTTTGAATTTTAATCATAGAAGATCAGGGTTGGAAGGGAACACAGGAGGTATCTAGTCCAACCCCCTGTTCAAAGCAGGACCAATCCCCAGACAGATTTTTGCCCCAAATCCCTAAATGGCCCCCTCAAGGATTGAACTCTCAGCCTTGGGTTTAGCAGGCCGATGCTCAAACCACTGAGCTCTCCTTCCCTGGCCTATCCTCTAAAACACTTGCAACCCCTCCCAGCTTGGTATTGTCTGCAAACTTGGTAAGTGTAACAGAGGATGTTACTGGGAGGGTTTCACCGTGTCTCAGAGGGTCACACCCTGGTGGGAGGAGCCTAGGCCTGTACTGGGATAAGGTCACTCTGTGCTTCACAGTGTGGCAGAACCTAGAGTGTCCATTAGCAGGGAAAAATCCGGGGGGAATCAGCATGTGGAATGGACAAAAGCCCCCTCTGCATTCTCTCACATTGCCCTTCTCGTCCTGGCAGGCTACAGATTAACGTCCACGTTTTGCTCCAGATCATTTCATCCTCCCAAAGGGAAGGAAATGGCTGCAATGGAGCTGGCTCAGGTAAGGTATCAGGGAGCTGGTGGTGGGTTCTGCTTGGAGGGAGAGAAGCAGTACGTGCATAGGAGGGTAGGAGCTGCTGGAGGTGGTGGGAGGCAGGAAATATCTCAGGTGGAGAAAGGGAAGGGACAGGATGTGACAAACCTGCTGAGACTTGTGTACTCTAGGGTGTGCTGGGTTGTCACCCCGGGGTGCAGTCTGGGGGGCTTCTGGGAACTGCTGTGCCCTCTAACCCTCAAGCTGGGCTGGCCCTTCTCTCACGGCTTTGCTGGAGATTCAGCCAGCCTCTCCAGGGCCTGTTATCACCCAACATGACAGTAGGTGGCGCCATACACCCAACTAAGCTACCTGAGTGCTTTATCTGAGCCACTCAAGGACAGATAGAGACAACAGCCAATTTCCCAGCTCCCCAACCTTGCACACTTGCTGTAGTATAAATTCAGAATTATACCATCTTATAGTGCACAGGGATCTCTGTAATGTCAGCTCATTCATATAGTTCCCCTTCCCCTCGATATGGGAAAGATGTGCACAACAAGCCTGTGCTAACCAAGCTCAGCTTTTCCCCAAACACTCACTCAAAATGCACTGATTAAGATAAAGCATAAAACAGGTTTATTAATGGCAGAAAGGTAGATCTGAAGTAATTATTGTTAGAACAAAAATGGAGCCGGTTGATCCAGATGCGGATATGAATACAGGCTTCTCTATTGCGTTACTTGTTCCCCTGGACAGCTATCGAGTAAGCACTGGATTAGTTACATCACTCGCCTTTTATCCAAGTTTGTATGTAAACACCCACATCCGTTACAACACCCCAAAACCCCTTATTAAGTAGTAGAAACGCTCATACAATTAGTATACCCACCCCTATCCACTGTCACAGTATTACACATATCATAGAGGCGTTTTTACCTTGAAAATACCGTTCTTTGCAATAACGTGTTGCCACAAATTTCCCTAAACAGCAGTTCTCAGGGTATGGAGGAAGGGTCAATGAGCAGTTCTCGGGGAGGGAGGAAGGGGCCATAAGCCAGGGCTTGTTTATGTAGCTGGGAAAGGAAGGGAGGGGGAGGTAACATTTCTTTTACTTTCTTTCACACAAAGGACATTCATTCCAACAACTACATTTCTCATGCAGCTGCATCAATGTCAATTCTTACAAGCAACAGAGAGAGGAAAAATATGGCAACTTATTTGTTAAGCAAAGAATTCCTGCCTGCTTATGCCTTTGTCCCCAATGCATGGCAGCACATTAGCAGCTTCCCAGCTCTTTTACTGAACCCTAACGTATCTCAACAATTCTAAGTGATAGCAAACAGATCAAAGCAGATTACTTAGCAGATAACCAAAAGCTCAAACTAAGCCTAACATACTATCTGGATAGAATTTGAATTAGCAATTTCTCACCCTGACTGATGATACAAGCAGTCCCCCAAGTTTCCATACACAAGCTAGAAATCCCTTTACCCTGGGACCAGCAGTTCCCCCAGTTCAGTCTTTGTTCCTCAGGTGTTTCCAGGAGTTCTCTTGTGTGGGGAATGAGGCCAAGAGATGATGTCACACCCCACCTTATGTGGCTTTTCCATATGGCGGGAACCATTTGTTCCAAACTAAGTTCCCAGTCCAGTTTGTGGAAAAATACAGGTACCAAAATGGAGTTCGTTGTCATGTGGTCTAGTCACATGTCCTAGCATGTCCTGCTGAGTCATAGTAGCCATGACTCATAGGCTGGCTGAAACAATCACAGGAAGGCTAAGCTCTTCCACGGTCCATTGTCTTTGTTGATAAGCCATCAGCTCTGTCTGACTTCTTCATTGTTGTACCTGAAAGGCTCATTGTGGGTGTTACCCAGAGTAAGCACATTTGAAATACAGATACAGAGTCAATATCCATAACTTCAAATGCAAACATGATCCATGCACACAAATAGGATAATAATATTCAGCACATGACGCATCTTGCACAAAATGCATCATAATTATGTCCTAATCATATTATAACCATACCACTATGCTGAATATGGGGTGTAGTGTCAGATAGGGCCTAATTTCAAGGCACGGGATTTGGGAATGGAACTTCCCCTCTTTGTGGAACAGGAAATAACCCTCCAGCCAGGGCTGGGAAAACTTCCCAGACTCCCAGTGCTGGAGCCTGAATCTACTGCCACTTCATTAGTTACCACCACCCGCAATCTTTGTGATACTGCAAACTTTATTCATGACGATTTTACATTCTGTTCTAGGTCATTGATAAGAATGTTAAATAGCACATGGGCAAAAAGCAATCCTTGTGGGAACCCGCTAGAAATAAATCCACTTGACCATGGTTCCCCATTTACAATCCCAGTTTTTAATCTATTTAATGTATGCCGTGTTTATTTTGTATCATTCTAGTTTTTTAGTCAAAATATTGTGCTGAATCAAGTCATATGCCTTACTGAAGTCTAGATATATTATATCAATAATATTAGCTGCAACCAAACTTTTGATCTCATCTAATAAGGATATCCAGTTAGTTTGATAGGATCTATTTTCTCTAACCCTTTGCTAATAGGTACTAATTATATTACCTTCCTTTAATTCTTTATTAACGAAATCCAGTATCGACTGCTCCATTAGTTTGTTCAGTATTGATATCAGACTGACACTCTTATAATTAGCTGGGTCATCTCTTTTACACTTTTTAGTATTGGCACAGCATTAGCTTAATTCCAGTCTTCTGGAATTTCCCCAGTGTTCCAAGTCCTAATTACAATCAACATTCATAGTTCACCAGCTCCTCCACCAAGTCTTTAAAAACTCTTGGATACAAGTTACGTGGACCTGCTTATTTAAACATGTCTAACTGTAATAGCTGCTGTTTAATGTCTTTGTGAGTTCTTGTTGGAATGGAAAGAGTGTCGTCGTCAACATCGTATGATACGAGTACAGCATCTGTTTTTCTCCAAATCCAGGAGAGAACACTTATTGAACACTTTTACCTCTTCTGCATGATTTTTGATAATTCTGCCATTTCTGTCTAGTAATTTATCACTACCATTGTTAGGATTAATATACTTTTCAAAACTTCCTTCTTATTTTCATTGATTGGTCATTGATTTCTGATAGCTTCCCTTACCAATTTTCTACAATTCTGACCTTCTAACTCAGGGGTGAGCAACCTTTCAGAAGTCTTCATTTATTCACTCTAATTTAAGGTTTTGAGTGCCAGTAATACATTTTAACATTTTTAGAAGATCTTTCTCTGTCTATAATATATAACTAAACTATTGTTGTATGTAAAGTAAATAAGGCTTTTAAAATGTAAAATAAGGCTTTTAAAACTTCATTTAAAATTAAATTAAAATGCAGAGCCCCCCGGACTGGTGGCCAGGACCCGGGCATTGTGAGTGCCACTGAAAATCAGCTTGCGTGCTGCCTTCAGCACCCATGCCATAGGTTGCCTACCCCTGTTCTAACTAATATTCTTTACTACTGACTTCCCTTTTCTTCCTTATATTTTATTTGGAGAGTGTTTCCTACCAGGGAGCCATTAGTAGGGTCCAGAGCCAGCCCCATCTCCTATATCAAGCTCTGGCTAGTAGGTATGTGATAAATGTGAAGACCCTGCCTCCGTCTGTCAGCTGGGAGACACAAAGGTTCTCTCTTTCTACCCTCTGATGTCACCTGTCTGTTCTAGGCAAGGTGGGGTGGGACTCTGTTAACATGTGCCTCCCGGGGCTTCCATTTACCTAGTGCTGCTGTTCCGTGAATAGTGGGGTTGTGAGTGGGGCAGCAGGTACTGAGTGTTGGACTCTTGCTCTTTCAGGGGCCGGTGACCTTCGAGGAGGTGGCTGTGTATTTCACCAAGGGGGAATGGGCTCTGCTGGACCCCACTCAGAGAGCCCTCTACAGGGATGTCATGCAGGAGAACTATGAGATGGTGACCTCGCTGGGTAAGGAGTCCTGTCACCTGGGTTATTAGAAGCTGTGGGGTCTCTGAAGAACCTGAGCAGTAATAACTTTATACCTTTATTCATCATACAAGTTTTGACAAGTTTCCTTGCCCCCTCTTTTTTTGCCTTATCTCCCACCCACTAGGATCATTTTTGGACATGTGCCTTTTTGGTGCTGTCAGTCATTTTAAAATTGCATTGAATGTATCCTCATTGGCTACATTAGTAACTACATTAATCACTGTAGCTTTCATGCCTTTTCCTCATTTTAAGAGGAAAATATGCTGCCTGTAGAATTCTAAATTGAGTAAATAGGTGTGTGACTCATGCCTGGCTTGTGTGACAGTCAGATGAGCTCTTTTAGTAGAGCGTGTAATGTTGCCGTTCAGGATCCCATGGCTGAAGGGATAAGCGAGCCGTGGGAGGGACGGAGATGGGGGGTAGTAGATATGCCAGGACATGGGGCGGGTGTGTGCAGGGTTAGAGCTAAGAAGCAGCAGGGAGGTAGGAGGCTGTGAGAGAAGAGGAGAAAATACAAGAAGTTCTCAAGGTGCCGGGAGGTGGTGCTGGCTGAGAGTAATGGGAAGAAGGGGAGGGGAGTGTGGAGGAAGGGCACCCAGGAAGTGGGCTGGGTGGGTCAGTGGGAGGGAGGAGAGGTTTGGGGATCTGGAGCTGTGGGGGATCCCAGACCTTTAACCCCAAATCCCTACCGAAGCCTTGTTGCTTTAGATCCTCCACTCCAGTTTTATTTCTGTTCAGTTTCACTTTATTATACATTTTTTCCCCAAATATTATTATTTTAACACTTGACCTCCCTCTCCCACTCATTACCCCCCTCCTCACATAACCTCCCCATCTCCTATGCACAGCGACCCCGGCCACCGATCCTGAGTCCTTGCTGCATCCTCCCTCCCAGAGCAGGGCCCCTACCCAGGCACAAATGGGCACTTTGCTGATGATGTCACAGGGTGCTATTGTCTGTACAATTTTTACACCTATAAGATTACATATTCCGAAGCCCTTCACACCAGTCGGGCTTATCTCTATTCGCCGATACAGTCTGTTCCCCAGTGTTCCCTTCCCAGCTCTGATGCCGCAGAGCCTGGCCTGTGTCCCTGTTCCCGTTCGCCCCCTAACCAACATTCATAGGGCCTCATCTGGAGCACTGTGTCCAGTTTTGGGCCCAACACTATAAGAAGGATGTGGAAAAATTGGAAAGCATCCAGCGGGGGGCAACAAAAATGGTTAGGGGACTGGAACACATGACTTCTGAGGAGAGGCTGAGGGAACTGGGATTGTTTAGTCTGCAGAAGACAAGAATGAGGGGGGATTTGATAGCTGCTTTCAACTACCTGAAGGGGGGTTCCAAAGAGGATGAATCTAGACCAGAGGTGGGCAAATTACGGCCCGCGGGCCACATCTGGCCCGCGGGACTGTCCTGCCCGGCCCCCGAGCTCCTGACCCAGGAGGCTTACCCTTGGCCCCTCCCTTGCTATCCCCCATCCCCCGCAGCCTCAGCTCGCTCGCTCCGCCGCTGGCGCAATGCTCTGGGCGGCGGGGCTTCGAGCTCCTGGGGCTGCGAGCTGCGGAGCCCAGCCTGACCCAGTCTCTGTGCTGCACGGTGGCGGCGGCTGCGTGGCTGTAGCGCCGCCAGCCAGCGGTGCTCCAGGCAGTGTGGTAAGGGGGCAGGGGACAGGGGGGGTTGGATAGAGGGCAGAGGAGTTCGGGGTGGTGGTCAGAGGGCGGGGGTGTGGATAGGGCAGAGGTGGGCAAATTACGGACCGCGAGCCACATCTGGCCTGCGGGGCCATCCTGCCCAGCCCCTGAGCTCCCAGCTGGCCCCGGCCCCTCCCCGGCTGTCCTTCCTCCCCCGCAGCCTCAGCTTGCTGTGCTGGCAGCGCGGCATCCTGGCTGGCTCCGGGGCTGGGCGGCGCGGTGCAGGGGCAGATTTACAAGTGAACACAGGGTGCCCTGGCAAAGGCCCCCCAACAACAGGGGGACCCAGGGCCGGGCACTCGGGCAACTCAACACTGGCTGCACTGAAATCATATGCAGGCGGGCGGTGCAGATGGCGGGAGCGCAGGGAACGCAGGCGGAGGACTCAGGGGGAGCACTGGGAGGCCACGCAGCCGGCCAGAGAGAAGCGGCCCTTTGAAGGGGAAACCGCCGCTTCTCTCTGGCTGTGCGGCTGCCCCTGCTCCTGTTGAGTCCTCCGCCCATGTTTGCGGGGCCACATTCCGAAAGGGGCTGGGGCGGGGGGGAAGATGGATAAGGGGTAGGGTCCTGGAAGGAGGCGGTCAGGGGCAGGGGGTCCTGGAAGGGGGTGGTCAGGGGGTGGGGGGGTGGATGGAGGGGGGTCGGTTGGGGACAAGGAGCAGAGGGGTTGGATGGGTTTGGAGGTTCTTAGGGGGGCAGTCAGGGGGCAGGAAGTGGGAGGGGGTGGATAAGGGGTGGGGGGCAGGCTGTTTGGGAGGGGGCACAGTCTTCCCTACCTGGCCCTCCATACTGTTTTGCAACCCCAATGTGGCCCTTGGGCCAAAAAGTTTGCCCACCCCTGATCTAGACTGTTCTCAGTGGTAGCAGATGACACAACAAAGAGTAATGATTTCAAGTTGCAATGGGGGAGGTTTAGGTTGGCTATTAGGAAACACTATTTCACTAGGAGGGTGGTGAAGCCCTGGGATGGGTTCCCTAGGGAGGTGGTGGAATCTCCTTCCTTAGAGGTTTTTAAGGTCAGGCTTGACAAAGCCCTGGCTGGGATGATTTAGTTGGGGATTGGTCCTGCTTTGAGCAGGGGTGGGACTAGATGACCTCCTGAGGTCCCTTCCAACCCTGATATTCTATAATTCCAATTTCCTTCCTCCCTCCTGTTTGACCCCATTTATAGAGTAATATTCTCAGCTATACCTTAACCAATCATTGTGCTGAAATTTAACTAACCAATTCTAACATATTGTGACATAATTCTCTAACCCAGGCGTCGGCCACCTTTCAGAAGTGGTGTGCTGAGTCTTCATTTATTCACTCTAATTTAAGATTTCATGTGCCAATAATACATTTTAACGTTTTTAGAAAGTCTCTTTCTATAAGTCTATAATACATAATTGAACTATTGTATGTAAAGTCAGTAAGGTTTTTAAAATTTTTAAGAAACTTCATTTAAAATTAAATTAAAATGCAGAGCCTTCTGGACCGGTGGCCAGGACCTGGGCAGTGTGAGTGCCACTGAAAATCCGCTCGTGTGCCGCCATAGGTTGCCTACTCCTGCTCTAACCAATTATAAACCACTACCCTAATTAACTTACACCTGGCAACATTAATTATACAGGAGAGAGAAACAATTAGAGAACCAGACTGATTAACAATGTAAAAGTGGTAGCTATAAAGATAAAGCAATACAGAAATGAGGGTTTCACAACCACAACCATTGATAAGTGATTTCTTGCCAGACAGGCTGCTATCAAATTAAGGTTTCTTTAACCATCTTAAGATCCAGACAGGACTGTCTTCCTAACAGCCCAATAGCACCTTATTTCAGTGTGACTGGTTTGGGATGTGAGGATGTGACCCTTCGCTTCCCAGCTTATGGCTGCCCCTGCTGCTTAGCCAAAGGCCTTAGCCTAAGAACAAGGCCTCAGGCTGTCCTAGTGAGAGAAGGCCCAGAACAGGCAGACTGAGATTTTGATTCTTTGTTTTCATACTCCTGTAACTAGCGAAGTGATAAAAATACACCTAAGTTCTTAAAATATAGGCTTTGCAGGCAGGCCTGAATATCGCCATTCTAACAGGGGTCTACCCCTTCCCCCATGCTGTGTCTGTCTTGTCTATTTAGACTGTAAATTCTTCAGAGCATGGGCCATCTACTATTCTGCATTTGTACTGTGCCTAGCACAACGGGGAGACACTGTTAGTTGGTCCTTAGGCACTAAGGTAATGCGTATGATTAATAATAATAATAACTCTCCTGCCACTTGGAGCCAAGGAAGCTGGTCTTGGGATGTTACTGCTTAAAAATGATCTGAGCTTAAAACCATGGAATATTCTTTGTGACAAGTATCCCACAAATTCCACTGACCTCCCTTGTTTTCTTTGCCTGGCGTAGGGTTTCTAAATTCCAAACCTGATGTGGTCTCACAGCTGGAACGAGGAGAAGAGCCGTGGGTCCTGGACCTCCAGGGTTCTGAGAAAGAAGTGCTTCCAAGAGCTGTCTGCACAGGTGAGGACTTGGTTAAAGCAAGTCAAAAACTGTCCGTGAATACAGGAAACGTTCGGGATGCCCTACAAAGACCTTGTGAGCTCTCCAAGTTCAGGATTGTTCCCTGCAGATGTGGAATAATTAGGCAGATGTCACTCATGGCTTCCCACCTATCCTGACTAACAACTGGCAGCAGATCCCTACCTGATCCCACTTTCCCCCCTCCATGTTCTGGTGAAATGCAGACCAAAACTGATCCCTTCCTCTCTCCTCTGGGGAAAATCAGTTCCTGATAGGTTTGATCTCTCCTGCACATATTTTGGTTTGTTCATCCCTTTTAAAATTCCTGTCTCTGAGATTTCCTTTCTCTCAGGCACAGAGAGTGACCTATGTCTGGATTCTCTCTGTCTCCCATCAGGTGATAGGATGGTGCGTGAGAATGAGATGCAGAAACCCCAGCAGGAAGATGCTGAGCAAGGAGCACCACATGGGACATTATCAGGAAGACCCAAAGGGAATGTTTCCAGGAGTTGTGCACTCCGAGAAACAGTAAAAGCCTCAGAGACTCAGCAGAGGCCAGAGGAGAACTTCAGTAGCCTCTCAGACCTTATTACACATGAGAGAATCAACTTGGAAGAGACAAAAGAGACAAACTACACATGCCACGAGTGTGGGAAAAGCTTCAGTCGGCGCTCAGACCTTATCAGACATCAGAGAATCCACACAGGGGAGACGCCCTACACGTGCTCTGAGTGCGGGAAAAGCTTCAGTCGGAGCTCAAACCTTATCACACATCAGAGAATCCACACAGGGGAGACGCACTACTAGTGCGCTGAGTGCGGGAATAGCTTCAGTTGGCGCTCAAGCCTTATCGCACATCAGATAATCCACACAGGGGAGACGCTCTACATGTGCTCTGAGTGCGGGAAAAGCTTCAGTCGGCGCTCACACCTTATCAGACATCAGAGAATCCACACAGGAGAGCTGCCCTACACGTGCTCTGAGTGCGGGGAAAGTTTCGGGCGGAGCTCAAACCTTATCACACATCAGAGAATCCACACAGGGGAGACGCCCTACACGTGCGCTGAGTGCGGGAAAAGCTTCAGTCGGCGCTCACACCTTATCAGACATCAGAGAATTCACACTGGAGAGCTGCCCTACACGTGCTCTGAGTGCGGGGAAAGTTTCGGGCGGAGCTCAAACCTTATCACACATCAGAGAATCCACACTGGGGAGACGCCCTACACGTGCGCTGAGTGCGGGAAAAGCTTCAGTTGGCGCTCAAACCTTATCAGACATCAGAGAATCCACACATGAGAGACGCCCTACACATGCGCTGAGTGCGGGAAAAGTTTCATTGAGCACTCAGACTTTGTCAGACATCGTAGAATCCACAGTGGAGAGAGACCCTACACATGCTCTGCATTTGGGAAAAGCTTCAATCAGATGTCATTCCCTATTAGAGATCAGAAAATCCAAATCGGAGAGAACTGTAAGAAATGCTTTTATTAGGGCTTCCCAAAGATTTGTTTTAAAAAAAATCAAATTTGCTAATTCCAATATAGTGATCTTTGCACCATCTTCACTGTGGTCTCTCAGCTCTGCCAGATGAGTTGCCTGCTTCTGCCTTTTGCAGCTCACCCTTCTTTGGGGTCAGTCCTGTGATCTTTTCTATCAGCTCCTTCCCTTTTGACTTGTAAGAGTGTGTGTCCCTCCAGCCAGGAATTTCATCAGCTCCAGGTGGGGGAGAGAGGGTTGATGCCAACAAGCTACCCTGAGGCAAAAGTTACCTGTGCCTTACATCCACTAGGACTGTACATGGAATTGGGTGCTCAAGTTAGTGATTTTGGTGTAAAAAGACAATTATAGTTGTAGAGCAGAAGCAGCCCAGGGAGTGAACCTAACAGACAATGATCAAGTGATCTCTCTCCTGCCATCCATCTCCATCCTCTGACAAACAGAGGCTAGGGACACCATTCCTTACCCATCCTGGCTAATAGCCATTAATGGACTTAACCTCCATGAATTTATCCAGTTTTCTTTTAAACTCTGTTATAGTCCTAGCCTTCACAACCTCTTCAGGCAAGGAGTTCCACAAGTTGACTGTGCGCTGTGTGAAGAAGAACTTCCTTTTATTTGTTTTAAACCAGCTGCCTATTAATTTCATTTGGTGGCCCCTAGTTCTTGTATTATGGGAGTAAGTAAATAACTAGAGGGGAGAGATAGCTCAGTGGTTTGAGCATTGGCCTGCTAAACCCAGGGTTGTGAGTTCAATTCTTGAGGGGGCCACTTAGGGATCTGGGGCAAAAATTGGTCCTGCTAGTGAAGGCAGGGGGCTGGACTCGATGACCTTTCGAGGTCCCTTCCAGTTCTAGGAGATTGGTATATCTCCAATTATTACCTTTAACTTTTCCTTATCTACTTTCTCCACATCACTCATGATTTTATATACCTCTATCATATTCCCTCTTAGTCTCCTCTTTTCCAAGCTGAAAAGCCCTAGCCTCTTTAATCTCTCCTCATATGGGACCCGTTCCAAACCCCTAATCATTTTAATTGCCCTTCTCTGAACCTTTTCTAATGCCAGTATATCTTTTTTGAGATGAGGAGACCACATCTGTACATAGAATTCAAGATGTGGGCATACCATGGAGTTATATAAGGGTAATAATATAGTCAGTCTTATTCTCTATCCCCTTTTTAATGATTCCTAACATCCTGTTTGCTTTTTTGACCGCCTCTGCACACTGCGTGGGCATCTTCAGAGAACTATCCATGATGACTCCAAGATCTTTTTCCTGATTTGTTGTAACTAAATTAGTCCCGATCATATTTTATGTATAATTGGAGTTATTTTTTCCAATATGCATTACTTTACATTTATCCACATTAAATTTCATGTGCCATTTTGTTGCCCAATCACTTAGTTTTGTGAGATCTTTATTAAGTTCTTCACAGTCTGCTTTGGTCTTAACTATCTTGAGCAGTTTAGTAACATCTGCAAACTTTGCCACCTCACTTTTTACCCCTTTCTCCAGATCGTTTATGAATAAGGTGAATAGGATTGGTCCTAGGACTGACCCTTGGGGAACACCACTAGTTACCCCTCTCCATTCTGAGAATTTACCATTAATTCCTACCCTTTGTTCCCTGTCTTTTAACCAGTTCTCAATCCTTGAAAGGACCTTCCCTTTTATCCCATGACAGCTTAATTTATGTAAGAGCCTTTGGCGAGGGACCTTGTCAAAGGCTTTCTGGAAATCTAAGTACACTATGTCCACTGGATCCCCCTTGTCCACATGTTTGTTGACCCCCTCAAAGAACTCTAATAGATTAGTAAGATAGGATTTCCCTTTACGGAAACTGTGTTGACTTTTGCCCAACAATTTATGTTCTTCTATGTGTCTGACAATTTTATTCTTTACTATTGTTTCAACTAATTTGCCCGGTACCGATGTTAGACTTACTGGTCTGTAATTGCCGGGATCACCTCTAGAGCCCTTTTTAAATATTGGCGTTACATTAGCTAACTTCCAGTCATTGGGTACCGAAGCCGATTCAAAGGACAGGTTACAAACCATAGTTAATAGTTCTGCAACTTCACATTTGAGTTCTTTCAGAACTCTTGGGTGAATGCCATCTAGTCCTGGTGACTTGTTAATGTTGAGTTTATCAATTAATTCCAAAACCTCCTCTAGTGACACTTCAGTCTGTGACAGTTCCTCAGATTTGTCACCTACAATTTGGCAATGTTTATGCTCCTTTCTAGGATTTGACTTCCACTTTTTAAAGGAAGTCTTTTTGTCTCTCACTGCTTCTTTTACATGGTTGTTAAGCCCTGGTGGCTCTTTTTTAGTTCTTTTACTGTGTTTCTTAAATTGGGGTATACATTTAAGTTGGGCCTCTATTATGGTGTCGTTAAAGTGTCCATGCAGCTTACAGGAATTTCACTTTAGTCACTGTACCTTTTAAATTCTGTTTAACTAACCCCCTCATTTTTGTATAGTTCTCCTTTTTGAAATCAAATGCCACAGTGTTGGGCTGTTGAGATGTTCTTCCCACCACAGAGATGTTAAATGTTATTATATTATGCCGTTTATTTCGAGCAACTGCAGTTATTCGGGAGAGTACAGACAGGCAGAGTTTCCCCTCCCGAGGTAGGTCTCGGTTAGATAAACAATTAAGGCAAGCATTTATACCTTTTGTGACGTACAGTAAGGAGCAACAACTGCATTTTGTTTGTACATATTCCTTTCTGATAGCTTACTTCTCAGCAATTTCTGCTACAATCTGCATTCTATTCTTATCTAAGACAAGGTCGAAAACCAGCGTCTCTTACAGTTCTTTTCCGCTCGCCCACGCCCTGCTTGGAAGTCTCCCGTTATTAGCTGTTAGTTAGCCTGGTAAATATCAAGTCCCTGAGAAAACACAGTTATACGAAGCAAAACGAAATCACAAATAGAAATGTCATTGGAAATTCAAAAATTAAAAAGGAAAATGCAATTCCCATCACTTCATTGTATCTGGGCCATTCCTGTATCGAGAGTACCCGCTAAGGGCCCTGTGTGCTTATGGGAAACCTGGAGGAACTCATAGCAGAGCCTGAACATGAAACTCAACTGCTCCCAGGTGCCGCAGTAAAACCCTTCCCTGCTGTGATGTTGATGATTTTATGAAAATATGCTAATGAGTGTGAATATAATGTAACTGGAACATGCTTCATGCAAAAGGTCTCTTGTGCAGTATCATTACAAAGCTTATTATCTACTGTGTGTGTTCAGCCTATTTGTATGAACCGATCATTCCTGTATCTGAAGCTAGAAATATGAACTATAACTCTGAGGTCCTGTTGTAATGATGCAAAGTGTGGGCCATTAATAGTGGTTTGGACTCCTGATGGCTCCCATTAACCAGGACAATTGACTGGAGATGGCTCTGTCCTGCACCATCTGTGAGTCAGGCCAGGAACAATGAAAGCTTGGGGTCTCACAGGGCATGTGACCATGTCACCTGGTACAGGAATCCATCTTAAACCTGGGGCTTTTCCCCAGGAGAGAGACAAAAGATTCCTGCCTTGTACCAAAGCTGTATAAGGGGGTGGAACAGAAGAAAGGTGGCTGCAATCATGAGAAATCCCCTAGCTACCACCTGAGCTGGAACAAGGACTATACCAGGTGAAAAGATTGGGCTCAGACAAGAAATAAGTCTAGTCTGCAAAAGAAGCTTATTGGAAGGTCTCTGAGGGTGAGATTTTATCTGTATTGAGTTTCATACTGTATTAGTCTTAGACTTGCATGTTTTTGTTTTATTTTGCTCTATGGAGAATACAAACGCCACAGAGTAGGAAAAGTTAATGCCTTAGAAAAATCTGTGTGTGTTAGAGTGTCTAGGAACCACTCTCCTATAGCTTCTTTTCTCTGATTTCCTTTAGAAAATCTGAAGCAGGGAGCAGAAAACCATTGTCTTTTCTGAGGTGTGAGCTCAGGACCTACTGAGTATGAGACTGACATGCTGCCAACTATGCTAAGAAGGCCCAGGAAAATGTTTAGGCTCAGTGCATATAGGATCCTCCTACAGCAGTGACTGGAGCAGGGAAGGAGCTGGAAGAAGCAGAGAGATCTGGTGCCCACAGACCTATCCTGGCATCTTTCTCAGCAGCAAAGAAATGAATTTGCCCTTCCAGTGAACAATCTACTGGAACTAATGGCAGCACAGGGGGGATGTTTCTAAAGTATGCACCCACCTCTACATTTTAGAACTTACTCTCCTTTTTCTAGTATAGCACTTTGTATATGAATTAGGCAAAACAAACTACACAGGTAAGAGAAACAAGGGCTTGAGAGAAAGCTTGAACTCATAACCCCAACAGATGGCCCCTCTGCACTAACCAGTTGCACCCCTGAAGATGTTTTTTAAACACATTTGGGAAGCAGGCAGTTATCAGTCTCTGTGGTTCACACCTTTGCCTGGTAATTGAAAGGCTGCTGGTTCAAACTTAACACAAGATGCGGCTTTTCAGCGATGAGACTCCAGTGCATTTTAACAGGAAGAAAATCTCTATTCTGGCTTTGCCCCATTCGACTCCTTCTGCCCATCTTCTCCCCCTCCCCCAGTCTCTTTCCTTCCCCACTGGGGCCATGCAGAGAGGAGCCCCAGTCAGTCTCTGTCACAGAGAGTCTGTATCCCATAAAGGGAGGGAGGGTTTACTTTAAAACACTGATAATGGAACAACTGTGGTGGTGGGGGGGTCTCCACATGCTGCCCCCGCCCCAACTGCCAACTGTGGCAATGGGAGCTGCAGGGGTGGAGTCTGCGGGCAGCGGTGCACAGAGACGCCCCCGGCCCTCCAGATTAGGGGCTGCGGGTTGCTTTCGGGAGATGCCCGAGGTAAATGCTGCACCCCTCACCCTCTCCTGCAACACCTGCCCCAGCCCAGACCCCACACCTGCACCCAAACTCCCTCCAAGAGCCTGCCCCCCACACTCACTCCTGCACCCCAACCCTCTGACTGAGCCCAGACCCTGCACCCAAACTCTCCCAGTGCCCAACCCCTCTCCCTCCCACACCCAAACTCCTTCCCAGAGCCTTAGGCAGGTGTGTGTGGCAGGTGGGGCAGGACTTGGTCCCATTCTGGGCACCACCAAAAATTATACAAACCTGCCACCCCTGTCCAGCCCAACCTTCTGCTGATGCACCTCAGCCCACACCCGTGCAGGGTTTGAAGCTTTCGTTGCTTAAATTCCAGGACACGGAGGGATTTCAGCTCCCCTTTGCCCAGAGGGAACCTTCACCCCACTCCTAACCAGGTTCTTGTCCATGGGATCACTGTAGGGGGGCTGGGTCCCTCTATGTCTTTTCTCTCTCTAGGGCAGGCCAGGGTGCAATAACTGGGGGCATCTGAGCACCCAGGACCTTCTGTGGGGCTGCCATTCCCCTTCCCCTTCTGTGGTCCCATCTGCCATTGACTCCAGCCTTTTTTCTATCCATCGTCAGCACCATCCCAAGCCAGCAGCACTCGCCTCAAAAAGACAGAGTCCAGTGGCACCTTACAGACTAACGGACGTATTGGAGCATAAGCTTCCGTTGGTGAATCCCACTTCGTCAGATGAATGTAGTGGAAATTTGCAGGGGCATGTATAAATATGCAGGCAAGAATCTGTCTAGAGATAAGGAGGTTAGTTCAATCAGGGAGGATGAGACCCTCTTCTAGCAGTTGAGGTGTGATCACCAAGGGAGGAGAAACTGCTTTTGTACTTGGCAAGCCAGTCATAGAATTCCCACTCCATTCATCTGACGAAGTGGGGATTCACCCACGAAAGCTCATGCTCCAATACGTCTGTTAGTCTAGAAGGTGCCACAGGACTCTGTCGCCTTTTACAGATCCAGACTAACACGACCACCCCTCTGATACTCAAAAAGACAGTGTCCCCTGCTGGGAGTAAATCACTGACCTCTCTCTACCCTGCCCCTCTGTTTCCTTGCCTCTCAGTCTGTGCAGATGGGACCTTTCCCTCCAGTGCTGGAGGATTCGCCCTTCTCATCTACCATTGTCCCAAGCAGCACAACGGGTGGGAATCTTAAACGTACCAAGGTGACTTAGGAGCAGAACCCCCCCAGACCTTCCATGCAATTGTCACTTGCCCCTCACTGAGCAGGACTGAAACTGGTGCAGGGAGACTGGTGGGCCACATCCCCTCTGGGCATGAGCAAAGCAGCAGGGTGAAAAAATGATCATGGAGATGCTGGGGATTGAACCCAGGGCCTCATACACACAAAGCATGTGCTCAACCACTGAGCTACATCCCCTAGCAGGTTGTGTTTACTATGGGTTACACTCAGAGCCCTCCTGTTTCCAGAGCATCCAGTGACCTATAAGAATCACGAGAAGCCCATTCCCCTCTCTGAGGACCAATCCTGCTCTCCTGGAGGTGACTTGTTCATAGTGGTCACTTTTCAGCAGGGCCAGATTCTATGTGTGGGGCAGAGAGAGTGGGTGCCCTGGTCTCAGGGTGCAGAGATACACTCAGCCATCTCCCCTGCATTGGGTTGGGGGTGCGGCAATCCCCTGCTGCAAGGTCATAGTGGGGGATGCTGTGAGCAGCTCAACACCTCACCCTGGTGGCAGAAGTGGTGTGCGGAGCTCCAGGTGTTTCTAGGATCTGCTATTTCCACCTGCCTGCAAACTCCAGCTTTCCCCAGCACATTCACTGCGGTGCAATTGGGTCACTGTTTCCATGGATGAACAGCAAAGAATGGCTCCCAGTTTCCCTTCTATTGCCAGCAGGATTAGCCTGTGTCAGTGCTTAATGAGGTGGATCTTGTTGTAGATTGTTATTCGTTCCCCACCTTGACAATTCACACAGTCCCTTTCCCAGGCAGATTCCCAGCACCTCAGTGATCCTGGTAGCAGGGTTGGATCCTGAGATTTTCAAGGTTCTTTTCCCCTCCACTTGGAGTGAACTCAGCTTTTCCCCCATCCCAGACAATCCATGAAATAACAGCAGCGGCATAAAGAAAGAGGGGAGGGAACATCTCACGGCCAGGGCTGGATGTGCCCAGAGCCCCCTGCTTGTCCATTGTTTCCATGGAATTTGGCCCCCTGCTTTGCACAAGGGACAGAGAAAGATCTTGCTGTTCCTGTGTCTGTGCAAAGAAAATTGTGCTTCTGTATGAAAGAGAGGCGGGAAATGGGCCCATGATGGGGCAATAGCCTCAGGATTAAGAGCAAAGGACAATGATGGAAAGGTTCACAATTGACTCAGTAGTTGCATACAAAGGTGCACGTTTGGCAGTTACACTGGGAAATTCTGGCTCCTTCTCAGGCTCAGGTTGGCCACCCCGGTCTAGGTGTAGAAGTGACAACATTTAAACTTGAAAGAGGGGCCAATTTCCCCATCATTTCACACCTTTACACCCAAACACGATGACTTTCTGAATGAACCCTCCTCGTTCAGCCAGAAGATCTTGGGGTGGATGTAGGAGTCACTGGGTAAAATTCTCTGGACTCTGTTCTGAATCAGGTCATAGAATCATAGAATCTCAGGGTTGGAAGGGACCTCAGGAGGTCATCTAGTCCAACCCCCTGCTCAAAGCAGGACCAAACCCAACTAAATCATCCCAGCCAGGGCTTTGTCAAGCCTGACCTTAAAAACCTCTAAGGAAGGAGATTCCACTACCTCCCTAGGTAACCCATTCCAGTTCTTCACCACCCTACTAGTGAAAAAGTTTATCCTAATGTCCAACCTAAACCTCCCCCTCTGCAACTTGAGACCATTACTCCTTGTTCTGTCATCTTCAACCACTGAGAACAGTCTAGATCCATCCTCCTTGGAACCCCCTTTCAGGTAGTTGAAAGTAGCTATCAAATCCCCCCTCATTCTTCTCTTCTGCAGACTAAACAATCCCAGTTCCCTCAGCCTCTCCTCATAAGTCATGTGCTTCAATCCCCTAATCATTTTTGTTGCCCTCCGCTGGACTCTCTCCAATTTATCCACATCCTTCTTGTAGTGTGGGGCCCAAAACTGGACACAGTACTCCAAATGAGGCCTCACCAGTGAAGATGGTGAAGTGTAGTGAAGAAGGAGGAGGTCAAGGTGGGGGCGGGGATACCATAGTGAGGTAGGTTACCTCTTTTTATAGAAATAAATGCTGGAAATCCTTCCTCTTATGCCCAAATTTCAGTCTTCCCCCATAGAAATGTTAGGGTATGCTTACTCCATAGGCTACTATGTGTGTGCGTGTGGATGGCAGGTATCTGCGCACTTGTGGGGTACTTGTTAAGTCTGTGAGTACAACTTTGAAAAATCCCCTTTGCTATTCTTCATTGTCTGTTGGTCTAGGTAAAGGGTCTTAGACCTAAGCGTAGGCACTTTATTTGGGTATAGGAAAAACAGTTCCTTTTCTGGGTAAAGGGGCACAGGATATAGCTATGCTAACTTTGCTTTAGCTTAAAATGCAGGTTTTTGGCCTGTAGGTTTCTTGCAGTACAGCCAAACATATTTGTAATAGGAATTAATAAACCTATCACAATACTGTACTTATAAGAAAAGAGATATTGATGCAGGCAAGCAGATGAATCCTGAGGGCTACAGATGTTACTGCCTAAAAATGAGATGGGGGTTAAAACTATGGACTATTCTTTGTGACAAGTATCCCACCAATTCCACTGACCTCCCTTGTTTTCTTTCCCTGCAGTAGGGTATCCAATTTCCAAACCTGATGTGATCTCGCAGCTGGAACGAGGGGAAGAGCCGTGGGTCCCGGACCTCCAGGGCTCTGAGAAAGAAGTGTTCCCAAGAGCTGCCTTCGCAGGTGGGGAATCAGTTAAACAACTCAACAACTGCTTAGGAATGCAGGAAACATTTGGGATGCCCTACAAAGACCCTGTGAGCTCTCCAAGTTCAGGATTGTTCCCTGCAGATGTGGAATCATTATGGCAGATGTCACTCATGGCTTCCCTCCTACCCTGACTGACAAGTGGCAGCAGGTCCCTCCCCGATCTCACTTTCCCCTGAGAGTTATGGTGCAATGAGGATCCAGAACTGAATGCCTTCCTCTCTTTTCTGTGGAAGGGTTTGGGGAAAATGATCTCCTGATAGGTTTGATCTCTCCCACATATATTTTGGTTTGTTCATCCCTTTTTCCACTCCTCTCTCTGACATTCCCTTTTTCTCAGGCACAGGGAGTGAACCTATGTCTGGATTCTCTCTGTCTCCCATCCGGCGAGGGGATGGTGAGTGAGAAGGAGGAGGAGAAACCCCAGCAGGAAGACACTGTGCAAGTAGATCCACATTGGATGTTATCAGGAAGATCCAAAGGGAATGTTTCCAGGAGTTGTGCACTCCCAGAAACACAAAAAGCCTGTGAGACTCAGCAGAGGCCAGAGGAAAACTACAGTAGCCACTCAGACCTTATTCCACGCAACAGAATCAACTTGGAAGAGAGACGCTACATGTGCCATGAGTGCGGGAAAAGCTTCAATGGGAGCTCTCACCTTATCAGACATGAGAGAATCCACACAGGGGAGATGCCCTACACGTGCTCTGAGTGCGGGAAAAGCTTTAGTCAGAGCTCTGCCCTTATCACACATCAGAGAATCCACACAGGGGAGAAGCCCTACACGTGCTCTGAGTGCGGGAATAGCTTTGGGCGGAGGTCTCACCTTATCAGACATGAGAGAATCCACACTGGGGAGACGCCTTACACGTGCTCTGAGTGTGGGAAAAGCTTCAAGCAGAGCTTTGCCCTGAGCGCACACAGGAGAATCCACACAGGGGAGAAGCCCTACACGTGCTCTGAGTGTGGGAAAAGCTTCAGTTGGAGCTCACGCCTTATCAGACATCGGAGAATCCACACAGGAGAGATGCCCTACACATGCCATGAGTGCGGGAAAAGCTTCAGACAGAGCTCAACCCTTATCAGACATCGGAGAATCCACACAGGGGAGACGCCCTACACATGCTCTGAGTGCGGGAAAAGCTTCAATCAACGCTCTGCCCTTATCAGACATCAGAGAGTCCACATGAGAGAGAACTGTAATAAATCCCTTGACTAGGGCTGGAGAAAGCTTTTTTCTTTTTAATCACATTTGCTAATTCCCACATAGTGATTTTTGCACCATCTTCACCGTGGTGTCTCAGCTCCACCAGATCAGTTGCCTGCTTCTGCCTTTTGCAGCTCACCCTTCTTTGGGGTCAGTCCTGTGATCTTTTCTATCAACTCCTTTCCTTTTGAGTCGAAGGAGTGTGTCCCCCTCCAGCCAGGAATGTTCGTCAGCTCCAGGTGGGGGGACAGAGGTTTGATCCCAACAAGCTACACTGAGGCAAAAACTACCTGTGCCTGACATCCACTAGGGCTGTACATGGTGTTGGCTGCTCAAGTTAGTGATCTTGGTGTAACAAGACAATTATAGTTGTAGAGCAGATGCAGCCCAGGTGCAGGGGTTGGCATTAGCTTTCCCCTTGACCTGACCTAAACTCCATCACTGTTCCTAGTCTTAACAAACCCTGAGCATCACGGTTATACTGTTCCCCCATTTCACAGCAATTCTTAGTCATCGAGTTCACTCTTGGGGAAGAAGTTGTTTCATTCCCAGTTGCTCTGATGTTGGTTCAGGTTGTGCTGCAGAGCAGATATTTATACTACCATTTTTCTCATTTAAAATATATTGAACTATAAGAGAGCAGGAACAGGGCAGGGATAGGGGAAAATGTCATTTCACCCTCTGTAACAACAGAATAAGATGGGGAATAAGGGAAGCCCTCTGATTTACCCCATCGTCATCCCAGTCCCCCTGTTGTGCAATTGGTTAGGTCAGTATTTTTTCTAAAGGGCTGGGAAGAGGATTCCCTCGTAAATAACTTGTAACTAAGCAAAGTACCCATGCATTGGGCTCCCAAAGCCGTTGTGGCCCAGGCCCTGCAGGGAGTGGCTCCTGAAGAGATCTCCTTCCCCATTAGCTGCATGTTGCCTGTTATTTGGCAAATACAATCCCTAGCTAGGTAGAGATGGGAAACATGGAAGTGACTTTTCTCTTCAGCTCACCCCTGGGAGATGCTGCAAATGTGTAGAAAATGAAATCCGTGTTGAATGTGCTATAGCTGCAGAAAGATACCTATTTTTAATAGAGACCTGACATTTGGTGTCTTACAGGGATTCTAAACCGCACCTGAATTTAGTCCCTAATTTAAATCTGTGCCACCAGATTAAAGAAATAAAAGGGCACAGTAGGGGGAGTTGTACCTCACTGTCGCTACTGATCTGTTGTGCGGTTGGTCTTCTACGCCAGAGAAGTGTAAAATTACTCCAAGTAAGGTCAAAGATTTGACAAGAGCTCAGGTAGAAATTGCAGGTACTAGTGGTTGATTTTCACCCCTGAGATGGAAGCTGTGGTGACCTGTGGCCCAGGTAAACTATTTTTAGAATGCTGCTCTCTAGTTAAGTGGCATTGGTCACACTCCTGAAGGACGCCATGATTAAATTGGGCACAACTGTCTTTTACCATTTGGATCCAAAGTTAGATGAAGCACAGAGAGAAACAGCTGATTCCTTCAGAGCCATTCCATGCCTGTGGATCCCAATCTGGCTGCCTTGTTGGACAAGAAGCACTTCCCTGCTGGCCAAACAATGGTAGCCAATGAGGGAATGTATCCAGTGATGAGCTGCCAAAATCATAACAACCGGTTCCCTCCTCTGAGGAGGGAACCGGTTGCCCCCCCCCCCCCGTTCCTTGACGCCCCCCCCTTTTTTTTTTTTTAAACTGCGGCTGGGGCCCGGACGCCGGGGCAGGAGCTGAGCCCCCGCTGCGCCCCACCAGGAGCCCCCACCGCCCGGACCCCGGACCGGCAGGAGCCCCCGCCGCGCCGCCCGGACCGGCAGGAGCCCCCGCCGCGCCCCCCGGACTGGCGGCAGGAGCCCCCGCCACCTGGACCCCGGACCGGTGGCAGGAGCCCGCGCCGCCCGGACCCCAGGGCGGCAGGAGCCCCCGCCGCGGAGCCCGGGGCAGGAGCCTCGCCTCCCCAGGTTACCTGCCTGCCTGCTGCTTGTTCAGGCTTCCCGCGAACATCTGATTCGCGGGAAGCAGGGCAGGGGGAGGAGAAAGGGGGCGGAGCAGGAGAGCTTGGGCCGGAGCTTTTGTGAAATTTAGCAGCCCTTATAGAACTGGTTGTCCTGGAACAACCGGTTCTAAAATGGCTGCTAAATTTAACAACTGGATCGCGCGAACCGGTGCGAACCGGCTCCAGCTCACCACTGAATGTATCAGATGCGAAGTTCAGACTGCAGGATACTTGAATGCTGAGTCCAGAGTCTGTGGTTTAGTCTAGGCCTGCACAGCTCGTAAAGCGGCGAGGGCAATATTACTCCAAAGAAAACAGCTGAGGGATGAAACCCCCCCGGCCTCACTGAACACCACCCCCCAGCGCCGCCGAGCCCCTCCCTGAAACAATCCCCCCGAAGCGCCACCCACTCCATGGAAACAAACCCTCCTTCCCCAGCACTGCCCCACCAAAACGGTGGCATTGAACCTTGGTAATATATTATAGCGGGCCCCTAAGGTAGTATAATTAAGGTAAAAGGAAAATGTATTGTTGATAGAAGTAGAATAAGATCTTCCCCTCACTTGGTAATCAGTTGCCCTGTTGAGTGAATGAGGTGGGACCAGATCAGCAGAACAGGTCAGCCACTGATTCATCGCTCGTCTCCTCAGTCCCCTGCTGCCGGCTCACCAGCCCACCCCACTCGCCTCCTCAGCCCCCCCTTCCGTGCCGCCAGCTCACCCGCCCCCTCGCCTCATCAGCCCCCCTCCCTCACCTGCTATTGTGTCCTACAGGAGGCCTGTGATACGCAGGGGGTCAGATTAGATGCTCTAATGGTCTCTTCTGGCCATAAAGTTGACTAATATCTGAAAAACTGAGTGTAGCTTTGGGAGCAGCGTCTGATGTTTTCCTGTCTAGCCGGCTTGCTGCCTAGAACGAACGCTCCTTGAGTGGGGTGATCCACAGGGAGTAGCTCAAACCTCCAAAGGGCCTGGCCAGGGGCAGGACATTGGCACAGCAAGGGAGGGGTCTGGCAGTGACATCACAAAGGCCTTTTGCAAGGCCTCAGACTATTGGTCCAAGGTGGTGGGGAGGTGGTGACCTCACAGAGAGATGCTGACATCAGCCAGGCAGGACAGGGGCGAGGGGCCAGGGAAACCTCAGAGACCCCTGTGGCTTTGCTCCAGCAACTCTCCTTCTCCAGGTCTCTCTCTCAGGACTGGGAGAGTATTCGGGTTCACGGACGTGAGCGCCAGGAAGAACCTCTTTCGAGTTTCCTCCTTCCCTTTCAGTGATTTTACTAGAAAACAGCCGTCCCTGTTTCATAGAATCATAGAATCATAGAATCTCAGGGTTGGAAGGGACCTCAGGAGGTCATCTAGTCCAACCCCCTGCTCAAAGCAGGACCAAACCCAACTAAATCATCCCAGCCAGGGCTTTGTCAAGCCTGACCTTAAAAACCTCTAAGGAAGGAGATTCCACTACCTCCCTAGGGAACCCATTCCAGTTCTTCACCACCCTACTAGTGAAAAAGTTTTTCCTAATATCCAACCTAAACCTCCCCCTCTGCAACTTGAGACCATTACTCCTTGTTCTGTCATCTTCTATCACTGAGAACAGTCTAGATCCATCCTCTTTGGAACCCCCTTTCAGGTAGTTGAAAGCAGCTATCAAATCCCCCCTCATTCTTCTCTTCTGCAGACTAAACAATCCCAGTTCCCTCAGCCTCTCCTCATAAGTCATGTGCTCCAGCCCCCTAATCATTTTTGTTGCCCTCCGCTGGACTCTCTCCAATTTATCCACATCCTTCTTGTAGTGTGGGGCCCAAAACTGGACACAGTACTCCAAATGAGGCCTCACCAGTGCTGAGTAGAGGGGGATGATCACATCCCTTGATCTGCTGGAAATGCCCCTACTTATACAACCCAAAATGCCATTAGCCTTCTTGGCAACAAGGGCACACTGTTGACTCATATTCAGCTTTTCATCCACCGTAACCCCTAGGTCCTTTTCTGCAGAACTGCTACCCAGCCATTCGGTCCCTAGTCTGTAGCAGTGCATGGGATTCTTCCGTCCTAAGTGCAGGACTCTGCACTTGTCCTTGTTGAACCTCATCATATTTCTTTTGGCCCAATCCTCTAATTTGTCTAGGTCCCTCTGTATCCTATCCCTACCCTCCAGCGTATCAACCACTCCTCCCAGTTTAGTGTCATCTGCAAACTTGCTAAGGGTGCAGTCCACACCATCCTCCAGATCGTTAATGAAGATATTGAACAAAACCGGCCCCAGCACCGACCCTTGGGGCACTCCACTTGATACCGGCTGCCATCTAGACATGGAACCATTGATCACTACCCGTTGAGCTCGACCATCTAGCCAGTTTTCTATCCACCTTACCGTCCATTCATCCAGCCCAGACTTCTTTAACTTGCTGGCAAGAATACTGTGGGAGACTGTATCAAAAGCTTTGCTAAAATCCAGAAATAGCACATCCACTGCTTTCCCCTCATCCACAGAGCCGGTTATCTCGTCATAGAAGGCAATTAGGTTAGTCAGGCATGACTTGCCCTTGGTGAATCCATGCTGACTGTTCCTGATCACTTTCCCCTCCTTTAAGTGGTTCAGGATTGATTCCTTGAGGACCTGTTCCATGATTTTTCCAGGGACTGAGGTGAGACTGACTGGCCTGTAGTTCCCTGGATCTTCCTTCTTCCCTTTTTTAAAGATGGGCACTACATTAGCTTTTTTCCAGTCATCCGGGACCTCCCCCGATCGCCATGATTTTTCAAAGATAATGGCCAATGGCTCTGCAATCTCATCGGCCAACTCCTTTAGCACCCTCGGATGCAGCGCATCCGGCCCCATGGACTTGTGCTCGTCTAGCTTTCCTAAATAGCCCCGAACTACTTCTTTCTCCACAGAGAGCTGGTCACCTCCTCCCCATACCGTGCTGCAGAGTGCAGCTGTCTGGGAGCTGACCTTGTCTGTGAAGACAGAGGCAAAAAAAGCATTGAGTACACTAGCTTTCTCCACATCCTCTGTCACTAGGTTCCCTCCCTCATTCAGCAAGGGGCCCACACTTTCCTTGACTTTCTTCCTGTTGCTAACATACCTAAAGAAACCCTTCTTGTTACTCCTAGCATCTCCGGCTAGCTGCAACTCCAAGTGTGATTTGGCCTTCCTGATTTCACACCTGCATGCCTGAGCAATACTTTTATACTCCTCCCTGGTTATTTGTCCAATCTTCCACTTCTTGTAAGCTGTTCTTTTGTGTTTAAGACGAGCAAGGATTTCACTGTTAAGCCAAGCTGGTCGCCTGCCATATTTACTTCTCTTCCTACACATCGGGATGGTTTGTTCCTGCAACCTCAATAAGGTTTCTTTGAAATACAGCCAGCTTCCCTCGACTCCTTTCCCCGTCATGTTATTCTCCCAAGGGACCTTGCCCATCAGTTCCCTGAGGGAGTCAAAGTCTGCTTTTCTGAAGTCCAGGGTCTCTGTTCTACTGTTTTCTCTTTTTCCTTGTGTCAGGATCCTGAACTCGACCATCTCATGGTCACTGCCCCCCAGGTTCCCATCCACTATTGCTTCCTCTACTATTTCTTCCCTGTTTGTGAGCAGCAGGTCAAGAAGAGCTTTTCCCCTAGTTGGTTCCTCCAGCACTTGCACCAGGAAATTGTCCCCTACACTTTCCAGAAACTTCCTAGATTGTCTGTGCACCGCTGTATTGCTCTCCAGCAGATATCGGGGTGATTAAAGTCACCCATGAGAACCAGGGCCTGTGATCTAGCAACTTCTGTTAGTTGCTGGAAGAAAGCCTCGTCCACCTCATCCCCCTGGTCCGGTGGTCTGTAGCAGACTCCCACCACGACATTACCCTTGTTGTTCATACTTCTAAATTTAATCCAGAGACACTCAGGTTTTTCTGCAGTTTCATACTGGAGCTCTGAGCAGTCATACTGCTCTCTTACGTACAACGCAACTCCCCCACCTTTTCTGCCCTGCCTGTCCTTCCTGAACAGTTTATATCCATCCATGACAGTACTCCAATCATGTGAGTTATCCCACCAAGTCTCTGTTATTCCAATTACATCATAATTTAGAAGGTAAGAGCCTCCTGGAGGTTTGAAACCTGTTCAGTCTGATCCAGCTGGTGACAGTTGAATTCTAGGCATGGAAAACAGGAGCTTAAGAAGGCAGAATTTTATTGCGCACCTGAGATTTTGTCTCTTAGAATCACTGGGGACATTAGGATTTGTCCTTTTTCTTTCACCTTTTCCTCCATCCCTCCCTCCTTTCTCTTCATCTCTTGCTTCTTTTGTCCTTTCTCCTGTTCCGCTCACAACACCGGGAGGGAGGGAGGTGTGTGTGGTTGTGTGGCGGGGCAGTGCTCTGCAGGTCCCACTGTGGGAGGTCCACCCAAAAATGTGGGGCTGAAATAGTGCTCGGGCAGTGATCCCCACCAGTGACCTGGGCCATCCTTTGGGCTCTCTGGTGAGAACCCTCAGCCTCCCGTCCTCAGTCTCTACCCTGATTGGCTGAGCAGGGGGTTATTGATAGGGAGGAAACTCAGATCCTTGTTGTTCTCTTTTAAGACCAAGGAAATAAGTCAGAACCAGTTCTATGTTTGATGAATTTTGCTGCTTCTCTACATTAATAGTCTCTGAGCAGCTCATGATTCTCTCTAACATTGCAGTTCTCCTCAAATACTTGCTGAATAATTCCTGTGCACTGTTGTTGGTCTGGAGCTCATCTGAGAGCACTTTATTCAGGTCATTCAATGTCTGAAATTCAAGATCTGATGGTTAGTTTGAAAATCAGAGGTCTTGGGTCCTATTCCCAACTCTGCCACTGACTGGCTGTGTGACCTAAGACAAGTCAATTCTCCTTTCTCAGCCTTAGCTTCTCCCTCTTTCAAGTAGGGATAATAATGATCCACTCCTACGTACCTCAACACACTCACTCTTCCCCAACACACACACTGTCTCTCCCCCAACACATACACACAGTCTCCACTCTGCAGTTGAAAAGCAGCTGGCAATCTAGTAGGATGCCCAGGGAACAATAGGGGAGAGAAACCTGCATCACTGAAAGTGCAGCCATGGAGACACCACACACCAGCCTTGATTAGCTGGCAAGAATCAAACCTGCACAGAAACACCCTGTGGCTTCTAACCCAGCTCCCTAAGGCCTCAGCCACAACCATGTAACACAGGGGCCTTTCTACACTCTGATTCTGTTCTCACTGAAGGGTCATTTCCAATTGTTCACTCGGACCAGCTTCCCCAGCACACTCACTGCTGTGCAGCTCTGTACGTGTGGCCATGGCTGAACAGCCAGAGTTCCTGCCCATTTCCCTGCTGGCTGGAGCATGGCTAGAGTGTGTTTGTGGTTAATGACGTTGCTATAGATGGTTCGTTTCCTGCCTTGGCAATTCAGACAGTCCCTTTTCCCAACATATCTCCAGCACATCAGTCCCTGGCTGGGTCTCCTGGGCAGTGGAAAACATCCCTTGTTTGGCCCTCCCAAGGAGATTGTGGAGGGTGAGACACCCCTTGGCTTGTATCAAAGGGGGAGTTGGATGGAATTTAACACACAACCCTCCCTGCTCCCCAGAGTCCCACGGGGAGAAGCTAGAGAAGGGGGAGTCGTTCCTCCCCTGCGCTCCCAGAAGAGCTGCTAGGACTCCTTCCTGCCAGCTACTCACCCCTGGATCCATCCTCAGCTCCTGGGATCTTCCTGCTCCAAAGGCTCCAGAGGCCTGGCGTGGGGAGGGCGTCACTGACACACAAGGGAGGTTTCTGGAATTGAAGGAAGGAGCAGGAAACGGAGAGGAAAGAAACAGAGAGAAAACGCCTCGTCTCTCCCCTCCCCCTCCCAGCAAGAAATGTTACCAAGGACCAGCGTTAGGGGAAATGGTGCCCTGGGCAAAACTTGTACGTTGGCACTTCCCCATCGCCCCTGGACGATCCCCCTCCCCCTTTACCCCCAGCTCCTGCACTCCCGACCCTTGCACCTCCCCCACCCCTAACTCTGCCCCCTCCTGTGCCCTAACCCCTACGCTGTGTCCCCTTTGCCCTTAACTCCTGCACCCCCTCCTGTGCACAAGCCACTGCCTCTCTCCTGCACCCCCTTCACCCCTAACCCCTGCGCCCCCTCCTGTGCTCCCAGCCACTGCCCCTCTCCTGCACCCCTAACCCCTGCACTCCCTCCTGTTCCCCCAGCCACTGCCCGTCTCCTTCACCCCCTTCACCCCTAACCCCTGCGCCCCCTTCCTGTGCCAGCAGCCACTGCCCCTCTCCTGCACCCCCTTCAACCCTACCCCCTGCGCCACCTCCTGTGCCACCAGCCACTGCCCCTCTCCTGCACCCCCTTCATCCTAACCCCTGCACCCCCTCCTGTGCCATCAGCCATTGCCCCTCTCCTGTGCCACCAGCCTCTGCCCCTCTCCTTCACCCCCTTCACCGCAACCCCTGCACCCCCTCCTGTGCCACCAGCCACTGCCCCTCTCCTTCACCCCAACCCCTGCACCCCCTCCTGTGCCCCCAGCCACTGCCCCTCTCCTGCACCCCTGTCACCCCAACCCCTGCACCCCCTCCTGCGCCCCCAGCCACTGCCCCGCTCCTGCACCCCCTTCACACCTAACCCCTGCGCCACCTCCTGTGCCACCAGCCACTGCCCCTCTCCTGCACCCCCTTCACCCTAACCCTGCACCCCCTCCTGTGCCCCCAGCCACTGCCCCTCTCCTGCGCCCCTTCACCCCTAACCCCTGCACCCCATCCTGTGCCCCCGGCCATTGCCCCTCTCCTGCACCCCTTCACCCCTAACCTCTGCGCTGCCTCCTGTGCCACTAGCCACTGCCCCTCTCCTGCACCCCCTTCACCCCTAACCCCTGCGCCGCCTCCTGTGCCACTAGCCACTGCCCCTCTCCTGTATCCCTTCACCCCAACCCCTGCACCCCCTCCTGTGCTCCCAGCCACTGCCCCTCCTGCACCCCCTTCACCCCTAACCCCTGGGCCCCCTCCTGTGCCACTAGCCACTGCCCCTCTCCTGCACCCCCTTCACCCCAACCCCGGCGCCCCCTCCTGTGCCACCAACCACTGCCCCTCTCCTGCACCCCCATCACCCCTAACCCCTGCACCCCCTCCTGTGCCACCAGCCACAGCCCCTCTCCTGCACCCCCATCACCCCTAATCCCTGAGCCCCCTCCAGGGCCACCATCCACTGCCCCTCTCCTGTACCTCCTTCACCCCCACCCCGGCGGCCCCTTCCTGTGCCACCAGCCACTGCCCCTCTCCTGCACCCCCTTCACCCCTAATCCCTGCGCCCCCTCCTGGGCCACCAGCCACTGCCCCTCTCCTGTACCCCCTTCACCCCTAACCCTGCGCCCCCTCCTGTGCCACCAGCCACTGCCCCTCTCCTGCACCCACTTCACCCCAACCCCTGCGCCCCCTCCTATGCCCCAGCCACTGCCCCTCTCCTGTACCTCCTTCACCCCCAACCCTGCGCCCCCTTCCTGTGCCACCAGCCACTGCCCCTCTCCTGCACCCCCTTCACCCCTAAGCCCTGCGCCCCCTCCTGGGCCACCAGCCACTGCTCCTCTCCTGCACCCCTTCACCCCTAAGCCCTGCACACACACCCTGTGCCACCATCCACTGCCCTTCTCCTGCACCCCCTTCACCCCTAATCCCTGCGCCCCCTCCTGTGCCACCAGCAACTGCCCTTCTCCTGGACCCCTTCATCCCAACCCCTGCTCCTCCTCCTGTGCCCCCAGCCACTGCCCCTCTCCTGCACCCCCTTCACCCCTAACCCCTGGGCCCCCTCCTGTGCCACTAGCCACTGCCCCTCTCCTGCACCCCTTCACACTAACCTCTGCGCCCCCTCCTGTGCCACCAGCCACTGCCCCCTCCTGCACCCCCTTCACCCCTAACTCCTGCGCCCCCTCCTGTGCCACCTGCCACTGCCAGTCTCCTGCACCCACTTCACCCCACCCCCGGCACCCCTCCTGTGCCACCAGCCACTGCCCCTCTCCTGCACCCCCATCCCCCCCCACCCCTGTGCCCCCTCCTGTGCCACCAGCCACTGCCCCTCTCCTGAACCCCCATCACGACTAACCCCTGCACCCCCTCCTGTGCCACCCTCCACTGCCCCTCTGCTGCACCCCCTTCACCCCAACCCCTGCGCCCCCTCCTGTGCCCCCAGCCACTGCCCCTCTCCTGCACCCCCTTCACCCCAACCCCTGCGCTGCCTCCTGTGCCACTAGCCACTGCCCCTCTCCTGCACCCCCTTCACCCCTAACCCCTGCGCCCCCTCCTGTGCCACCAGCCACTGCCCCTCTCCAGCACCCCCTTCACCCCTAACCCCTGGGCCCCCTCCTGTGCCACTAGCCACTGCCCCTCTCCTGCACCCCCTTCACCCCAACCCCTGCGCCCCCTCCTGTGCCACCAGCCACTGCCCCTCTCCTGCACCCCCTTCACCCGTAACCCCTGTGCCCCCTCCTGTGCCCCCAGCCACTGCCCCTCTCCTGCACCCCCTTCACCCCTAACCCCTGGGCCCCCTCCTGTGCCACTAGCCACTGCCCCTCTCCTGCACCCCCTGCACCCCTAACCCCTGTGCCCCCTCCTGTGGCCCCAGCCACTGCCCCTCTCTTGCACCCCCTTCACTCCTAACCCCTGCGACCCCTCCTGTGTCCCCAGCCACTGCCCCTCTCCTGTATCCCCTTCACCCTAACCCCTGCACCCCCTCCTGTGCCACCAGCCACTGCCCCTCTCCTGCATTCCTTCACCCCAACCCCTGCGCCCCCTCCTGTGCTCCCAGCCACTGCCCCTCCTGCACCCCCTTCACACCAACCCCTGCGCCCCCTCCTGTTCCACCAGCCACTGCCCCTCTCCTGCACCCCCTTCACGCCAACCCCTGTGCCCCCTCCTGTGCCCCCAGCCACTGCCCCTCTCGTGCTCCCCCTTCACGCCTAACCCCTGCGCCTCCTCCTGTGCCACCAGCCACTGCCCTCTCCTGCCCCCTTTCACCCCTGACCCCTTCCACCCCTCCTGTGCCACCAGCCATTGCCCCTCTCCTGCACCCCTTCACCCCTAACCCCTGCACCCCCTCCTGTGCCACCAGCCACTGCCCCTCTCCTGCACCCCTTCACCCCTAACCCCTGGGCCCCCTCCTGTGCCACCAGCCACTGCCCCTCTCCTGCACCCCTTCACCCCTAACCCCTGCGCCCCCTCCAGCAGCCCCCGCCCCGGCCCCACTCCTGCACCCCCGTCACCCTAACCCCAGCGCCCCCTCCTGTGCAACCAGCCACTGCCCCTCTCCGGCACCCCCTTCACCCCTAACCCCTGGGCCCCCTCCTGTGCCCCCAGCCACTGCCCCTCTCCTGCACCCCCTTCAACCCAACCCCTGCGCCCCCTTCCTGTGCCACCAGCCACTGCCCCTCTCCTGCACCCCCTTCACCCCTAATCCCTGCGCCCCCTCCTGGGCTACCAGCGACTGCCCCTCTCCTGCACCCCCTTAACCCCTAATCCCTGCACCCCCTCCTGTGTCCCCAGCCACTGCCCCTCTCCTGCACCCCCTTCTCCCCAACCCCTGCACCCCCTCCTGTGCCCCATCCACTGCCCCTCTCCTGCACCCCCTTCACCCCAACCCCTGCGCCCCCTCCTGTGCCACCAGCCACTGCCCCTCTCCTGCACCCCCTTCACCTGTAACCCTTGCACCCCTCCTGTGCCACCAGCCACTGCCCCTCTCCTGCACCCCTTCACCCCTAACCCCTGCACCCCTCCTGTGCCACCAGCCACTGCCCCTCTCCTGCACCCCCTTGACCCCTAACCCGTGCGCCCCCTCCTGTGCCCCAAGCCACTGTCCCTCTCCTGCACCCCCTTCACCCGTAACCCCTGCACCCCCTCCTGTGCCACCAGCCACTGCCCCTCTCCTGCACCCCCTTCACCCCTAATCCCTGCGCCCCCTCCTGGGCCACCAGCCACTGCCCCTCTCCTGCACCCCCTTCACCCCTAACCCCTGCGCCCCCTCCTGTGCCACCAGCCACAGCCCCTCTCCTGCACCCACTTCACCCCAACCCCTGCGCCCCCTCCTATGCCCCAGCCACTGCCCCTCTCCTGTACCTCCTTCACCCCCAACCCTGCGCCCCCTTCCTGTGCCACCAGCCACTGCCCCTCTCCTGCACCCCCTTCACCCCTAAGCCCTGCGCCCCCTCCTGGGCCACCAGCCACTGCCCCTCTCCTGCACCCCTTCACCCCTAAGCCCTGCACACACACCCTGTGCCACCATCCACTGCCCTTCTCCTGCACCCCCTTCACCGCTAATCCCTGCGCCCCCTCCAGTGCCACCAGCCACTGCCCCTCTCCTGCACCCCTTCACCCCTAAGCCCTGCACACACACCCTGTGCCACCATCCACTGCCCTTCTCCTGCACCCCTTCACCCCTAATCCCTGCGCCCCCTCCTGTGCCACCAGCAACTGCCCTTCTCCTGGACCCCTTCACCCCAACCCCTGCTCCTCCTCCTGTGCCCCCAGCCACTGCCCCTCTCCTGCACCCCCTTCACCCCTAACCCCTGGGCCCCCTCCTGTGCCACCAGCCACTGCCCCCTCCTGCACCCCCTTCACCCCTAACCCCTGCGCCCCCTCCTGTGCCACCTGCCACTGCCCCTCTCCTGCACCCACTTCACCCCAACCTCTGCACCCCTCCTGTGCCACCAGCCACTGCCCCTCTCCTGCACCCCCATCACCCCAAACCCCGGCGCCCCCTCCTGTGCCAACACCCCCTGCCCCCTCCTGCACCCCCTTCACCCCTAACCCCTGCCCCCCCTCCTGTGCCACCAGCCACTGCCCCTCTCCTGCACCCCCTTCACCCCAACCCCTGCGCCCCCTCCTGTGCCCCCAGCCACTGCCCCTCTCCTGCACCCCCTTCACCCCAACCCCTGCGCTGCCTCCTGTGCCACTAGCCACTGCCCCTCTCCTGCACCCCCTTCACCCCTAACCCCTGCGCCGCCTCCTGTGCCACCAGCCACTGCCCCTCTCCTGCAACCACTTCACCCCTAACCCCTGCACCCCCTCCTGTGCCACCAGCCACTGCCCTCTCTGCACCCCATTCACCCCTAACCCCTGGGCCCCCTCCTGTGCCACTAGCCACTGCCCCTCTCCTGCACCCCCTTCACCCCAACCGCGGCGCCCCCTCCTGTGCCACCAGCCACTGCCCCTCTTCTGCACCCCCATCACCCCTAATCCCTGCGCCCCCTCCTGGGCCACCATCCACTGCCCCCCTCCTGCACCCCCTTCATCCCTAAACCCTGCGCTCCCTCCTGTGCCACCAGACACTGCCCCTCTCCTGTACCTCCTTCACCCCCAACCCTGCACCCCCTTCCTGTGCCACCAGCCACTGCCCCTCTCCTGCACCCCCTTCACCCCCAATCCCTGCGCCCCCTCCTGGGCCACCAGCCACTGCCCCTCTCCTGTACCCCCTTCACCCCTAACCCCTGCGCCCCCTCCTGTGCCACCAGCCACAGCCCCTCTCCTGCACCCACTTCACCCCAACCCCTGTGCTCCCTCCTGTGCCACCAGCCACTGCCCCTCTCCTGTACCTCCTTCACCCCCAACCCCGCACCCCCTTCCTGTGCCACCAGCCACTGCCCCTCTCCTGCACCCCCTTCACCCCTAAGCCCTGCGCCCCCTCCTGGGCCACCAGCCACTGCCCCTCTCCTGCACCCCTTCACCCCTAAGCCCTGCACACACACCCTGTGCCACCATCCACTGCCCTTCTCCTGCACCCCCTTCACCGCTAATCCCTGCGCCCCCTCCAGTGCCACCAGCCACTGCCCCTCTCCTGTACCCCTTCACCCCTAACCCCTGGGCCCCCTCCTGTGCCACTAGCCACTGCCCCCTCCTGCTCCCCTTCACCCTAACCTCTGCGCCCCATCCTGTGCCACCAGCCACTGCCCCCTCCTGCACCCCCGTCACCCCTAACCCCTGCGCCCCCTCCTGTGCCACCTGCCACTGCCCCTCTCCTGCACCCCCTTCACCCCTAACCCCTGCAACCCCTCCTGTGCCACCAGCCACTGCCCCTCTCGTGCACCCCTTCACCCCTAACCCCTGCACCCCCTCCTGTGCCACCAGCCACTGCCCGTCTCCTGCCCCCACTTCACCCCTTCCCCGTGGGCCCCCTCCTGTGCCACTAGCCACTGCCCCCTCCTGCACCCCCTACACCCCTAACCCCTGCGCCCCCTCCTGTGCCACCAGCCACTGCCCCTCTCCTGCACCCCCTTCACCCCAACCCCTGCTCCCCGTCCTGTGCCCCCAGCCACTGCCCCTCTCCTGCACCCCCTTCACCCCTAACCCCTGCACCCACTCCTGTGCCACCAGCCACTGCCCCTCTCCTGCACCCCCTTCACCTCTAACCCCTGCGCCCCCTCCTGTGCCACCAGCCACTGCCCCTCTCCTGTATCCCCTTCACCCTAACCCCTGCACCCCCTCCTGTGCCACCAGCCACTGCCCCTCACCAGCACCCCTTCACCCTAACCCCTGCACCCACTCCTGTGCCACCAGCCACTGCCCCTCTCCTGCATCCCTTCACCCCAACCCCTGCACCCCCTCCTGTGCTCCCAGCCACTGCCCCTCCTGCACCCCCTTCACGCCTAACCCCTGCGCCCCCTCCTGTTCCTCAAGCCACTGCCCCTCTCCTGTAACCCCTTCACTCCTAACCCCTGCGCCCCCTCCTGTGCCACCAGCCACTGCCCCTCTCCTGCACCCCTTCACCCCTAACCCCTGCACCCCCTCCTGTGCCACCAGCCACTGCCCCTCTCCTGCACCCCTTCACCCCTAACCCCTGCGCCCCCTCCTGTGCCACCAGCCACTGCCCCTCTCCTGCATCCCTTCACCCCAACCCCTGCACCCCCTCCTGTGCTCCCAGCCACTGCCCCTCCTGCACCCCCTTCACACCAACCCCTGTGCCCCCTCCTGTGCCACCAGCCACTGCCCCTCTCCTGCGCCCCATCACCCCTTATCCCTGCACCCCCTCCTGTGCCACCAGCCACTGCCTCTCTCCTGCACCCCCTGCACCCCTAACCCCTGCGCCCCCTCCTGTGCCCCCAGCCACTGCCCCTCTCCTGCACCCCTTCACTCCTAACCCCTGCGGCCCCTCCTGTGCCCCCAGCCACTGCCCCTCTCCTGCACCCCCTTCGCCCCTAACCCCTGCACCCCCTCCTGTGCCACCAGCCACTGCCCCTCTCCTGCACCCCTTCACCCCTAACCCCTGCGCCCCCTCCTGGGCCACCAGCCACAGCCCCTCTCCTGCATCCCCTACACCCCTAATCGCTGCGCCCCCTTCACCCAACCCCTGCACCCCCTCCTGTGCCACCAGCCACTGCCCCTCTCCTGCACCCCTTCACCCCTAACCCCTGCGCCCCCTCCTGCCCCACCAGCCACTGCCCCTCTCCTGCCTCCCGTCACCCCAACCCCTGCACCCCCTCCTGTGCTCCCAGCCACTGCCCCTCCTGCACCCCCTTCACACCAACCCCTGTGCCCCCTCCTGTGCCACCAGCCACTGCCCCTCTCCTGCGCCCCTTCACCCCTTATCCCTGCACCCCCTCCTGTGCCACCAGCCACTGCCTCTCTCCTGCACCCCCTGCACCCCTAACCCCAGCGCCCCCACCTGTGCCCCCAGCCACTGCCCCTCTCCTGCACCCCTTCACTCCTAACCCCTGCGGCCCCTCCTGTGCCCCCAGCCACTGCCCCTCTCCTGCACCCCCTTCGCCCCTAACCCCTGCACCCCTCCTGTGCCACCAGCCACTGCCTCTCTCCTGCACCCCCTGCACCCCTAACCCCCGTGCCCCCTCCTGTGCCCCCAGCCACTTCCCCTCTCTTGCACCCCCTTCACCCCTAACCCCTGGGCCCCCTCCTGTGCCCCCAGCCACTGCCCCTCTCCTGTATCCCCTTCACCCTAACCCCTGCACTCCCTCCTGTGCCACCAGCCACTGCCCCTCTCCTTCATCCCTTCACCCCAACCCCTGCGCCCCCTCCTGTGCTCCCATCCTCTGCCCCTCCTGCACCCCCTTCACACCAACCCCTGCGCCCCCTCCTGTGCTCCCAGCCACTGCCCCTCTCGTGCACCCCCTTCACGGCTAACCCCTGCGCCTCCTCCTGTGCCACCAGCCACTGCCCTCTCCTGCCCCCTTTCACCCCTAACCCCTGCACCCCCTCCTGTGCCACCAGCCACTGCCCCTCTCCTGCACCCCTTCACCCCTAACCCCTGCACCCCCTCCTGTGCCACCAGCCACTGCCCCTCTCCTGCACCCCTTCACCCCTAACCCCTGTGCCCCTCCTGTGCCACCAGCCACTGCCCCTCTCCTGCACCCCTTCACCCCTAACCCCTGCGCCCCCTCCTGTGCCACCAGCCACTGCCCCTCTCCTGCATCCCTTCACCCCAACCCCTGCACCCCTCCTGTGCTCCCAGCCACTGCCCCTCCTGCACCCCCTTCACACCAACCCCTGCGCCCCCTCCTGTGGCACCCGCCACTGCCCCTCTCCTGCACCCCTTCACCCCTTACCCCTGCGCCCCCTCCTGCGCCCCCATCCACTGGCCCTCTCCTGCACCCCCTTCACCCCTAACCCTTGCGCCCCCTCCTGTGCCACCAGCCACTGCCCCTCTCCTGCACCCCCTTCACCCCAACCCCTGCGCCCCCTCCTGTGCCCCCAGCCACTGCCCCTCTCCTGTACCTCCTTCACCCCCAACCCTGCGCCCCCTTCCTGTGCCACCAGCCACTGCCCCTCTCCTGCACCCCCTTCACCCCTAATCCCTGCGCCCCCTCCTGGGCTACCAGCGACTGCCCCTCTCTTGCACCCCCTTCACCCCTAATCCCTGCACCCCCTCCTGTGCCCCCAGCCACTGCTCCTCTCCTGCACCCCCTTTACCCCAACCCCTGCACCCCCTCCTGTGCCCCCAGCCACTGTCCCTCTCCTGCACCCCCTTCAACCCTAACCCCTGCGCCCCCTCCTGTGCCACCAGCCACTGCCCCTCTCCTGCACCCCCTTCACCTGTAACCCCTGCACCCCTCCTGTGCCACCAGCCACTGCCCCTCTCCTGGGCCCCCTTCACCCCTAACCCCTGCACCCCTCCTGTGCCACCAGCCACTGCCCCTCTCCTGCACCCCCTTCACCCCTAACCCGTGCGCCCCCTCCTGTGCCCCAAGCCACTGTCCCTCTCCTGCACCCCCTTCACCCGTAACCCCTGCGCCCCCTCCTGTGCCACCAGCCACTGCCCCTCTCCTGCACCCCCTTCATCCCTAACCCCTGCGCCCCCTCCTGTGCCACCAGCCACTGCCCCTCTCCTGGACCCCCTTCACCTGTAACCCCTGCACCCCTCCTGGGCCACCAGCCACTGCCCCTCTCCTGCACCCCTTCACCCCTAACCCCTGCACCCCTCCTGTGCCACCAGCCACTGCCCCTCTCCTGCACCCCCTTCACCCCTAACCCGTGCGCCCCCTCCTGTGCCCCAAGCCACTGTCCCTCTCCTGCACCCCCTTCATCCGTTACCCGTGCGCCCCCTCCTGTACCACCAGCCACTGCCCCCCTGCTGCACCCCCTTCACCCGTAACCCCTGCGCCCCCTCCTGTGCCACCAGCCACTGCCTCTCTCCTGCACCCCCTTGTCCTCTATTCGGTGCGACGCCTGATGTGTCCCCAGCCACTGCCCCTCTCCTGCACCCCCTTCACCCCAAGCCCTGCTCCCCTCCTGTGCCACCAACCACTGCCCCTCTCCTGCCCCCCTTCACCCCAACCCCTGCGCCCCCTCCTGTGCCCCCAGCCACTGCCCCTCTCCTGCACCCCCTTCACCCCAACCCCTGCGCCCCTCCTGTGCCACCAACCACTGCCCCTCTCCTGCCCCCCTTCACTCCTAACCCTGCGCCCCCTCCTGTGCCCCCAGCCACTTCCCCTCTCCTGCACCCCCTTCACACCAACCCCTGGCCCCCCTCCTGTGCCACCAGCGACTGCCCCTCTCCTGC